>NW_027554532.1:0-29865 GCF_053574225.1 Canis aureus
CTACAATTTTTTTGATATCGTTCTGTGTAAGAGCGCAGATTGCAGTAAATAGTGTAGTAATAGCCCCTAAGCATAAAGTGAGGGTTTGAATAGTTTGATTATGCTCTATTAGTGGATGAAAGCGGATAAGAAGAAATACTCCTGCTACAACTATTGTGCTTGAGTGAAGTAGGGCTGATACAGGAGTGGGGCCTTCTATGGCTGAGGGGAGTCAGGGATGTAAGCCGAATTGAGCAGATTTACCGGTAGCTGCTAATAGTAAGCCAAGTAGCGGCAAATTAAAATTATCGTTTGTTGTAATAAAGATTTGTTGAAGGTCTCATGTGTTTAAGTTCAATAGAAACCATGCTATGGTTATAATGAAGCCTACATCTCCAATACGGTTATAGAGGATAGCTTGTAGGGCAGCTGTATTTGCATCGGTTCGGCCGTATCATCATCCAATAAGTAAAAATGATATAATGCCAACTCCTTCTCAGCCAATGAATAGTTGGAATATGTTGTTTGCGGTGACTAAGACTATTATAGTAATAAGAAATAAGAGAAGATACTTGAAAAATCGGTTAATATAAGGATCGGAGTGTATATATCATATAGAAAACTCTATAATAGACCACGTGACAAAAAGGGCTACGGGCACAAAGATTATTGAGAAGTAGTCTAATTTAAAACTCATGGATAGTTTTATGGTCTGGATTGTTATTCAATGTCAGTTTGAAACAATTGTTTCCTGTCCTGAGTAGATGAATATTATTGTGGGAATTATGCTAATTATGAATGCGTAAGAAGTAGCGGTTTTTACATAGTATGGGTATAGCTTATTTTTGTAGAGTTTAGTAGAGGTTATAATGATGGGCAAAGTAAGAATGACTAGAGCTGTGATTATGCATGAAGTAAATATATTTATTACTTTTATTTGGAGTTGCACCAATTTTTTGGTTCCTAAGACCAATGGATTACTTCTATCCTATAAAAGTTGAAAAAGCCATGTTCTTATACATGGGAGCATGAGTTAGCAGTTCTTGCAGTACTTTTTCGGTAAGCAAAAAGGTTTGAGCTTTTATTATTAGATTCACAATCTAATGTTTTTGTTAAACTATGCTTACAGTAGATGGGACCGAGAATAATTTTAGGGTTAAGGGATAGGAGGAGTAGAGGCAGTAGATGCAAGGTTATTAGGGCATTTTCTCGTGTGAATGACGGTTTGATATTTTTGATATGGTGGGAATATTTACCACGCTGTGTGGTGATTAGTATATAAAGTGAGTATAGGGCAGTGATGGTGATGTTAATTCCTATTAGAATAATAGTAATGTTGGATCATGAGAATGAGGATATCACTACAAATAGTTCTCCGATAAGATTAATTGTTGGAGGAAGAGCCAGATTTGTGAGGCTTGCTAATAACCATCAGGCTGCTATCAGGGGAAGGAGGGTTTGAAGTCCTCGTGCGAGAATCATAGTACGGCTATGGATTCGTTCGTAATTGGAGTTGGCTAAGCAGAATAGCATCGAGGATGTTAAACCATGGGCAATTATTAGGGCTGTTGCACCTATATAACTTCATGGTGTTTGAATAAGAACCGCTACAATAACGAGTGCCATATGACTAACTGAGGAGTATGCAATTAGGGATTTTAGATCTGTTTGACGGAGACAGATAGAGCTTGTTATGATTATGCCTCATAGAGATAATATTATGAAAGGATACGCTATGAAGTTGGTCAGGGGGTTTAGTAGGGTTGTAATTCGTATCATGCCATAGCCTCCTAATTTCAGGAGTACGGCGGCAAGTACCATGGAGCCGGCAATAGGGGCCTCTACGTGTGCTTTTGGTAGTCACAAGTGGAGGCCGTATAGAGGTATCTTTACTATGAATGCTATCATGCATGCCAATCATAAGAAAACATTAGATCAGGAGTTTGGCAGAGGTTGAATTCAGTATTGAATTATGAGAAAATTTAGGGAGCCCATGAAATTGTGGATGTAAAGGAGAGCTACTAGGAGTGGGAGAGATCCTATTAAAGTATAAAATAAGAAGTAGAGCCCTGCGTTTAGTCGTTCAGTTTGATTCCCCCATCGGGTAATAATGATCAGGGTTGGGATTAGTGTTGCCTCAAATAGGATGTAAAAGAAGATAAGTTCAGAGGCGGTGAAAGTTATAATTAGGAACAACTGGAGAAGAATCAGTATTGAAATATATAGTTTTTTTCGAGTTAAGGGTTCTTTTGATAAATGGTGTTGGCTTGCTATAAGTATAAGGGGTAGAAGTCATGTTGTAAGTGCTAGTAGCGGTGCTGATAGGGAGTCAGAGAAAAATATTAAGGAGGGGTTCAATGTATTATCATTTGGTTGATTCAGGTAGAATAAGCTGATTAAGCTGATTAGCAAACCATATGTTGTCGTGTTAATTCAGATTATGTTAGGCTTTGATACTCATGTAAGGGGGATCAGTATGATAGTGGGGATGATAATTTTTAGCATTGTAAGAGGTTTAGGTTTTGTACGTAATCAGTCCCGTAGGTGTTAGATACTATAACTAGTAGAGATAGTCCTAATGCTGCTTCGCAGGCAGCAAATACTAGTAGTACGATTGGTATCATGCTGGCTAATGTAAGGTGGTTGTTGAGAATAGTTACAGATATTATTACAAATAGTGATAATATTATGCCCTCTAAGCATAGTAGCGATGATATTAGGTGTGATCGATAAACAAGTATACCTATTAGAGAAAGAATGAATGCCAGAAAGATATTAATATATACTATGGACATATGATAATTATGAGATAAATCATAATCTAATGAGTCGAAATCATTTGTTTTGGCTTAAACTAATTATCATATTCGGTTCATTCTAGCCCCTTTTCGGTTCATTCGTACGCTAGGCTTGCAGCTAGGAGGGAGATTAGTAGGAGTGCTATGATAAGTATTGTTGTCAACTTGTTGGTTTGTGACGCTCAGGGAAGTGGGAGTAGGAGTGCGATTTCTAGGTCGAAAAGCAGGAATGTGATGGCAACTAGGAAGAATTTTATAGAGAAAGGTAGGCGAGCAGATCCCATGGGGTCAAAACCACATTCGTAGGGGCTTGTCTTGTCTGTATAAATATTTAGTTGGGGAAGTCAGAATGCGATTAGTACAAGTAAGGACGCTAGGGTTACATTAGTTATCAAGGTTAGTATTACGTTTATTACTTCTTTCCAGGTTGATCTGGAGCTAACTGATTGGAAGTCAATTGTACTAGTTATACTAAAGAAATAGGATCCTCATCAATAAATAGATACATATAAGAATAGTCAGACTACATCAACAAAGTGTCAATATCATGCAGCGGCTTCAAATCCGAAGTGGTGGTTTGATGTGAAGTGGTAGTATAGTTGTCGGAGAAAGCACACGATAAGGAATGTGGAGCCAATAATTACATGTAGTCGTGAAACCCAGTAGCTATAAAAAAGGTAGATCCGTACACTCCGTCGGAGATTGTAAAAGATGTCTCGTAGTATTCGGAGGCCTGTAATAGTGTAAAATATACGCCTAAGGAGATTGTAATAAATAGGCCTTGAAGTATGTGTTTACGATTGCCTTCTATTAAACTATGATGGGCTCAAGTAATAGATACTCCGGAGGCTAGGAGGACTGAGGTGTTGAGTAGAGGAACTTCTAGTGGGTTAAGAGGAATAATGCCGGTGGGAGGTCAGCAACCTCCAAGTTCAGGAGTAGGGGCTAGGCTGGAATGGTAAAAGGCTCAAAAGAAGCCTGCAAAGAAAAATACTTCTGATACAATAAAAAGAACTATTCCGTACCGTAGTCCTTTTTGTACAATAGGGGTGTGATGTCCTTGGAATGTGCCTTCTCGGATCACATCTCGTCATCACTGGTATATGGTTAGCAGGTTGGTTGTGAATCCTAATGTAAGTAGGGATATTGAGTTATAGTGAAATCATATGATAAGACCCGATGTTATAAGAAGGGCAGAAAGGGCTCCTGTTAGCGGTCATGGGCTTGGGTTAACTATATGGTAAGCGTGAGTTTGGTGGGTCATTAGGTGTTGTCATGTAAGTATAGACTTACTAGTAAGGTAAAGACATAGGCTTGAATTAAGGCAACAGCAAACTCTAGAATCGTAAATAGAATTAAAATAATAAAAGTGATGAAAGCTGTGGTCGCGCTAATATTAATAAGAGCTAAGGTAGCCCCTCCAATCAAATGGATTAGGAGGTGTCCTGCAGTAATATTGGCGGTTAATCGAACGGCTAGAGCTATGGGTTGAATGAATAGACTAATAGTTTCGATGATTACTAGTATTGGAATTAGGGGAAGAGGGGTGCCTTGGGGTAGAAAGTGTGCCAAGGATGCTTTGGTCTTATAGCGGAAACCGGTAATTACTGTCCCTGCTCATAGGGGGATTGCTATTCCGAGGTTTATAGAGAGTTGTGTCGTGGGCGTAAATGAGTGGGGTAGTAGTCCAAGTAGGTTAGTTGAACCAATGAATAGAATTAGTGATATAAGTATGAGAGCTCAGGTTCGTCCCTTTTGATTATGAATTGCTAGTATTTGTTTTGATGTTAATTGAATTAATCATTGCTGAATGGAGATTAACCGATTATTGATTAGGCGATTGGGTGCTGGGAATAAAATGGAAGGGAATATGACGATCAGTACTACAATAGGGAGACCTATTATTGAGGGGGCAGCGAAAGAGGCGAATAAATTTTCGTTCATTTGTTTTCTCAAGGATTATGTTGACTAGTGATTTTAGTAGACTTGGTTATTGGGTTTTCCGGGTAGTGGTGATTTGAAATTTTTAGTTGGAATAGAATGAAGAGGGTGAGAAATATTGAAAAGATTATAATAAATCAGGTGGATGTGTCTAGCTGTGGCATTTCATTAAGGGGAGGTTAAAACTCCCAGTCTTTAACTTAAAAGGTTAATGCTTTATAGCTTCTTAATGAGTAAGTCTAGTCTAGGTTATACTATTAAGGCAGATCAGGTTTCAAAATAAGATAGGGGGACTATTTCAAGAACAATGGGTATAAAGCTATGGTTAGATCCGCAGATTTCAGAGCACTGGCCATAATACAGTCCCGGTCGTATGGCTATAAGGGTGGTTTGGTTTAGTCGTCCTGGAATAGCGTCAGTTTTTAGACCTAGTGATGGAACAGCTCATGAATGCAAAACGTCTTCTGAAGAAATAAGTATTCGGATGGTTATTTCTATTGGGAGGACAACTCGGTTGTCTACTTCTAATAGTCGGAGTTCTCCTGGCTTTAATTCTTGTGTTGGGATTATGTAGGAGTCAAAGTTTAAGTCTTCATAATCAGTATATTCATAGCTTCAGTATCATTGGTGGCCTATTGTTTTCACGGTTAAAGAGGGGTTATTGATTTCGTCTATTATATAAAGGATTCGGAGGGAAGGTAGAGCGATTAGGATTAGGATAATGGCGGGTAGGATAGTTCATACTGTTTCTACTTCCTGTGCGTCTATTGTGCTTGTATGAGTTAATTTTGTAGTCAATATTAGGGAAATGATGTAGAGAACTAAAGAACTGATTAAGAATACAATTATTAGTGTATGGTCATGAAAATGAAGTAGCTCCTCTATAATAGGGGAGGTTGCGTCCTGTAATCCGAGTTGAAATGGGTACGCCATAGAGGTATATAGGGGTTTCACCTATAATTTAACCTTGACAAAGTTATGTAATATTTTACTAATACCTCCTGATTGAGAAAGACATAGTGGTTATGACATTGGCTTGAAACCAATTTTAGGGGGTTCGATTCCTTCCTTTCTTATTTTTGGATTACATATGTAGGTTCTTCGAACGTGTGATATGGAGGGGGACATCCATGTAGTCATTCAATATTAGTTGTAGTAAGTTCTACTATAGCAACTTCTCGTTTGGATGCAAAGGCCTCTCAGATTATAAAAATTATAAGCATCACCGCTGTAAGCGAGATAAACGATCCTATAGAGGAGACGGTATTTCAGGTGGTATATGCATCTGGATAGTCAGAGTACCGACGAGGTATTCCGGATAAACCTAGGAAATGCTGAGGGAAGAAAGTTATATTTACTCCCACAAATATAATTGTAAAGTGAATCTTTGCTCAAGTATCGTTAAGAGTATAACCTGAGAATAAGGGGAATCAGTGGGCAAATCCTCCCATAATGGCAAAAACTGCTCCCATTGAGAGCACATAGTGAAAATGAGCTACAACATAATACGTATCATGAAGAACGATGTCTAAGGACGAATTAGCTAGGACAATGCCTGTTAGCCCGCCTACTGTGAATAAGAAAATAAACCCTAAAGCTCATAGCATAGCTGGAGATCATTTAATATTGCCTCCGTGAAGTGTTGCCAGTCAACTAAATACTTTTACTCCTGTTGGAATAGCGATAATTATAGTGGCGGATGTGAAGTATGCTCGTGTGTCTACGTCTATTCCTACAGTAAACATATGGTGAGCTCATACGATAAAGCCTAAAAACCCAATAGATATTATTGCCCATACTATTCCTATATAGCCGAAAGGCTCTTTTTTCCCTGAGTAGTAAGTGACAATGTGAGAAATTATTCCGAACCCTGGCAGGATAAGAATGTAAACTTCAGGATGTCCGAAGAATCAGAATAAGTGTTGATATAGGATAGGGTCTCCTCCTCCAGCGGGATCGAAAAATGTCGTATTAAGATTACGGTCTGTTAAAAGTATTGTAATTCCAGCAGCCAGTACAGGCAGGGATAGTAGGAGTAGAACTGCTGTAATTAGTACTGATCATACAAATAGGGGGGTTTGATACTGGGATATTGCAGGGGGTTTTATGTTGATAATAGTAGTAATGAAATTAATTGCCCCTAAAATAGAAGAGACTCCGGCTAAATGTAAGGAGAAAATTGTAAGATCAACGGATGCTCCTGCATGGGCCAGATTGCCAGCCAGTGGGGGGTAAACGGTCCACCCCGTTCCTGCACCTGCTTCTACCATAGAAGATGCTAATAGTAGAAGAAAAGATGGAGGAAGAAGTCAGAAGCTCATGTTATTTATTCGGGGGAATGCCATGTCCGGAGCACCAATTATTAATGGCACTAGTCAGTTTCCAAAGCCCCCAATTATAATGGGCATGACTATGAAGAAGATTATTACGAAAGCATGGGCGGTTACGACGACGTTATAAATTTGATCGTCGCCTAGTAAAGTACCGGGCTGACCTAGTTCGGCTCGGATGAGGAGGCTCAAGGCAGTGCCTACTATGCCGGCTCATGCTCCAAATAGTAAGTATAAAGTACCAATATCTTTGTGATTAGTAGAGAACAGTCATCGGTTAATGAACATAGGTAAAATGGCTGATAAAAGCATTAGACTGTAAATCTAAAAATAGAGGTTTAAGTCCTCTTTTTGCCAAGCTCTGTGGTGAATTTTCATATTGAATTGCAAATTCAAAGAAGCAGCCTAGACGCCGCCGGGGCTTCTCCCGCCTTTTTTTTCTACGCGGCGGGAGAAGGTAGATTGAAGCCAGTTACTAGGGTATTTAGCTGTTAACTAAAATTTCGTGAGGTAGAAGCTCACCAATCTAGGGAGGGCTTAGCTTAATTAAAGTGTTTGATTTGCATTCAATTGATGTAAGATAGATTCTTGCAGCCCTTAGAGGTGATTTGGTCAGGGGTTAAGTGTATAGCACTTGCTTAGAGCTTTGAAGGCTCTTGGTCTGGTCTAACCTAAACTCCTAGTCCAAGACTGATAATATAGGTGTTAGCGGGAGTAGTATAGTTGAGATAATGATTAAGGGGGGTAGTAGGGTTGCCTTTTTTGTGTACTCGAATTGTCATTTTATTTTTATGTTATTTGTGGACGGGAATATGGTAAGTGCGGTGCTATATGTGAGTCGCAGGTAGAAATATAAGTTAAGTAGAGCGGTGATGGCTATTAGTGTTGGAATAATAATTATGTTATTTTTTGTTAATTCTTGAATAATTATTCATTTAGGGATGAAGCCAGATAATGGGGGTAGTCCTCCTAGGGATAATATTAAGATTAAGATTATGGAGGTGATTAGGGGAAATTTATTTCATATGTGGGATAAGGATAAGGTTGTGGTGGATGAGTTTAATATGAATAGTATGAAGGTAGATAGTGTTATTAGAATATATAAAGTTAAGTTTAGGATTATTATTGTAGGGTTGTAAATAATGATAGCGGCTATTCAGCCTATGTGGGCAATGGAGGAGTATGCTATGATTTTTCGTAGTTGAGTTTGATTTAGTCCGCCTCAGCCTCCTACTAGAACGGATGCGAGGGCTATTAGTATAAGAAGGTTGGTGTTAATTGATGGGGAGATTTGATATAGGATGGATATAGGTGCGATTTTTTGTCATGTTAGTAGGATTATTCCTGATATAAGTGTTACTCCTTGTGCTACTTCGGGAACTCAGAAGTGGAATGGAGATAGGCCTAGTTTTATTGTTAGGGCGGTGGTTATTATGATGGATGCGATGGGGTTTGAGATTTTTGAGATTACTCATTGGCCGGAGTAAAGAAGGTTAATGGTGACTCCTATTATTAGTAATATTGAGGCAGTAGCTTGTGTAAGAAAATATTTTGTAGAGGCTTCTATGGCTCGTGGATTATACTTTTTTATGAGGATAGGGATGATGGCTAGCATGTTTATTTCGAATCCAATTCAGATCAGTAATCAGTGCGAGCTTAGTATGACGATTATGGTCCCTGCCATGATAGTTGCTATAATAATAGTGAGAATAGGGGGTTTTATTAGTACGGGAAGGGTATAAACCAACATTTTCGGGGTATGGGCCCGATAGCTTAATTTAGCTGACCTTACTGTAGAATATAGTGTAAGTTTGGTAGCACGAAGATCTTTGAATTCTTAAGATTAGGTTCGAAGCCTATTATTCTAGAAATAAGAGGATTTAAACCTCTATTATTTACTCTATCAAAGTAACTCTTTTATCAGACATATTTCTTATGTTTGGGGTGGGATACTCGCGGTAATAATGGGTAAGGCAACATGTCATATGCATAGGGCTAAAGTTAGGGGTAGAAAATTTTTTCACAATAAGTGTATTAATTGATCATAGCGGAATCGAGGGTATGATGCTCGAATTCATAGGAAGCAGATAGTTAGTAAGAGGGTTTTTATAGTGAAGTTAATAGAGTAGAGTTCTGGTATAAATGGGTTGTGGAATGCACCGAAGAATAGAATTGTTGTGAGGATATTTATTATAATGATATTTGCGTACTCTGCTAGAAAGAATAGGGCAAAAGGACCCGCTGCATACTCTACGTTAAATCCAGAAACTAGTTCGGATTCTCCTTCAGTTAAGTCGAAGGGGGCTCGGTTAGTTTCTGCTAGAGTAGAAATGAATCATATCATGGCTAGGGGCCAGGCCGGAAAGATTAGTCATATATGTTCTTGGGTGATAATTAGTGTGGATAGTGTAAATGACCCGTTTATTAGGAGGACTGATAGGAGAATGATTGCTAGTGTTACTTCATATGAGATTGTTTGAGCTACTGCTCGGAGGGCTCCGATTAGAGCGTATTTGGAGTTTGAGGCTCATCCTGACCAAAGGATGGAGTATACGGCGAGACTTGATATTGCTAGTATGAATAGGACTCCTAAGTTTATATTAATGAGTGGGTAGGGCATTGGGAGAGGGATTCATATAGTTAGGGCTAGTGATAGAGCTAGAATGGGGGCTAGAATGAATATTGATATGGAGGATGTAAGTGGTCGTAGAGGTTCTTTTGTGAAGAGTTTTACTGCATCTGCGATTGGTTGAAGGAGGCCGTAGGGGCCTACGATATTAGGCCCTTTTCGAAGTTGTATGTAGCCTAAGACTTTTCGTTCAACGAGGGTGAGGAAGGCTACGGCAAGAAGGATTGGGATGATAAGAGAGATAATGTTGATAAAGAACATTTTGTTAGGGAGAGGAATTGAACCTCTGATAATAAAGGTTTAAGTTTTACGCAGTTACCGGGCTCTGCCACCCTAACAAAGCCCCTTTTCTCGGGCTTATGAGGAGATAAACTGGTTAGATTGAGTTGACTTCATCTATTAGTTTTAAGGCGCCTTTGTGAGGTAGGCCTTACATCCCTTGTCCTTTCGTACTGGGGGAGGTTATATAATAGATAGAAACCGACCTGGATTACTCCGGTCTGAACTCAGATCACGTAGGACTTTAATCGTTGAACAAACGAACCCTTAATAGCTGCTGCACCATTAGGATGTCCTGATCCAACATCGAGGTCGTAAACCCTATTGTCGATATGGACTCTTGAATAGGATTGCGCTGTTATCCCTAGGGTAACTTGTTCCGTTGATCAAAAATTATTGGATCAATAAGTGATGTTATATTTTGACTTGTGGGTCTAAATTTTAATCACTCGGGAGTTTTTTTATATTCCGAGGTCACCCCAACCTAAATTGCTAACCCACAATAATGGTGTAATGTTATGCCTTGTAGGTATTTAGTATCCATAAGTTTGGGTTAGTTAATTAAAGCTCCATAGGGTCTTCTCGTCTTATTGTGGCATTCCCGCCTCTTCACGGGAAGGTCAATTTCACTGATTGGGAATAAGAGACAGTTAAACCCTCGTGTGGCCATTCATACAAGTCCTTATTTAGAGAACAAATGATTATGCTACCTTTGCACGGTCAGGATACCGCGGCCGTTAAACAAGTGTCACTGGGCAGGCAGTGCCTCCAATACTAGAAATGCTGGAGGTGATGTTTTTGGTAAACAGGCGGGGTTTGTGTTTGCCGAGTTCCTTTTACTCCTTTTAATCTTTCCTTAAATGCATGCCTGTGTTGGGTTAACAATAGGGTAGATAAGTATTTCATTTTTGGGTTGATATTATCAGATTGTTAACTATCAGTGGTCTATCCGTTTCTGATATAAGCTTATGCGGGGAGAAAATAGTTCTTGTTACTCATACTAGCATTGTTGCTTCTATATTTAAATAGAATGGCCCAGGAGGTATAATTAGGAGTTGATGTAATATGATTGGGATTAAGTTATATTGTTTGTTGAGCTGGAACGCTTTCTCAATTGGTGGCTGCTTTTAAGCCAACTATGGTGATGTTAGTATATACTCTCTAATAAAGGTTGTATCCTGATTCTAAGAAGCTGTACCTTCTTAGACTATATTTTAAATTTACATTAAAATTTTGTTTTTTTTTAGGTAAATTTAAAGTTGAACTAAAATTCTGTTTGTGGGCAACCAGCTATCACCAGGCTCGTTAGGCTTTTCACCTCTACCCACAAATCTTCTCACTATTTTGCTACATAGATGAGTTGATCCTTTTAGATTGTTTATGGGTAGCTCGTCTGGTTTCGGGGAGCTTAGCTTAAGTTCTCTTTGTTAAGTCGTTTCTGGCTAGTTCATTATGCAAAAGGTAAAAGGGGTAATCTTTGCTGTTTAATACTGTTAAGATGTCTTTCATCATTCCCTTACGGTACTATCTCTATCGCTCCAATTAAAATTTCTATCTCCTATACTTTTATTATTTAACTAAATGTTTTACTTTATATGTCTGTGATACTTAAGTTTGGGGTTAGTTGGGCTAGCTTTTGTTCAAAGTGGTCATAAGTAATGAAATCTTCTGGGTGTAGGCCAGACGCTTTAGTTAAGCTACACTTTGATTAATCCAAGCACACCTTCCGGTATGCTTACCTTGTTACGACTTGTCTCCTCTTGTGTCTTAGTTAAGTTAATATGGTTATGGTTGTGTCTTATTACTTGAGGAGGGTGACGGGCGGTGTGTGCGTGCTTCATGGCCCTATTCAATTAAGCTCTCTATTCTTAATTTACTACTAAATCCTCCTTCAGTTTTTAATTTCATAAAAACGTTCGTGGAATGTTCTTGGGTAGAAAATGTAGCCCATTTCTTCCCACCCCATAAGTTACACCTTGACCTAACTTTTTTATGTAAAATGATTGTGCTTACTATTCTACCTTTTGAGGGTTTGCTGAAGATGGCGGTATATAGACTGAATTAGCAAAGGGTGGTGAGGTTTATCGGGGTTTATCGATTATAGAACAGGCTCCTCTAGAGGGATATAAAGCACCGCCAAGTCCTTTGAGTTTTAAGCTATTGCTAGTAGTCCTCTGGCGAATTATTTTGTTGTAAAATTATCTATGTTTAGGGCTAAGCATAGTGGGGTATCTAATCCCAGTTTGGGTCTTAGCTATCGTGTAGTCAGATTATTATAAAGTCACTTTCGTGGTCTATTTTATGGTAACTGTAGCTTTTTACGGCTTAGTTAAGTTTTAACTTTAGTGCAAAGGTATCTTAAACACGCTTTACGCCGTGGGCCTATTAGTTTGGGTTAATCGTATGACCGCGGTGGCTGGCACGAAATTTACCAACCCTTTTTAGTATGGCTTAGTCAAACTTTCGTTTATGGCTTAATTTTTATCACTGCTGTATCCCGTGGGGGTGTGGCTTAGCAAGGTGTTATGAGCTACTTAAGAGTGTGCTTGATACCTGCTCCTTTAGATCACTGCTGATTTTAAGGGCATTCTCACTGGGGCGTGGAGACTTGCATGTGTAAGTCTACTAAGAACTAATAGGAAGGCTAGGACCAAACCTTTGTGTTTATGGAGTCGTGCGACTCATCTTGGCATTTTCAGTGCCTTGCTTTATTAATTAAGCTACATTAACTTATACTGAAATTGTAGTGTGTATAATAAATAAAATACATAGTAAATATGAGAGGAAAAAAAAAGGGGATGCTATCTATAGATAGACCACGAGATCGAATGCGTGTAAGACTGTTGTGTTAAGTTAACTAGAGTAGCAATACATTTGTATACAATTTAAATAAAGCTTGTGAGTATTGTATGCACTTAGTCCTGTTTTTGGGGTTTGGCAGGACATAAATAAGTGTATAATAGATGACATGAGTTTATGGGGGGTAAGGGGGGTTTGTATAAGTTAACTTAATGTCTTGCGCGTGTACGTACGTGTACACACGTGTACGTACGTGTACACACGTGTACGTACGTGTACACACGTGTACGTACGTGTACACACGTGTACGTACGTGTACACACGTGTACGTACGTGTACACACGTGTACGTACGTGTACGTACGTGTACGTACGTGTACGTACGTGTACACACGTGTACGTACGTGTACACACGTGTACGTACGTGTACACACGTGTACGTACGTGTACACCGTGTACGTACGTGTACACACGTGTACGTACGTGTACACACGTGTGTCCTAGAATTATATGTCCTGAAACCATTGACTGAATAGCACCTTGATTTTATGCGTGAGTTGATAAATGATAATGAATAAGTCCAGCTACAAGTTATTTGACTGCATTAGGGCCGCGACGGGCATATTCCCTGAGAGCAGAAGATAAGTTAGAGTTAGTGCCGTTGCGGTCATAGATGAGTGATAGCAGATTCCCCCCCTAAAAATAAAAGATACCAAATGCATGACACCACAGTTATGTGTGATCATGGGCTGATTAGTCACTAGTCCATCGAGATGTCCCATTTGCGAGAATTAGTAGGATTGGAATAAATAGAGTCATGGCCCTGAGGTAAGAACCAGATGCCAGGTATAGTTTCATGATAGTAACCCCCACATTAGCATGGGCCCGGAGCGAGAAGAGTGACATTACAGGCAAGGATTGATGGTTTCTCGAGGCATGGTGATTAAGCCCTTATTGGACTAAGTGATATGCATCTAGTTACTGTTGAGGATCAATGGGTTGTGGAATTGGACTAGACATGTCCTATGTAAAGATATAATATCATGTACATGCTTATATGCATGGGGCAAGCCATTAATGCACGACGTACATAGGGGAGGGAAAGAAGGATTTTTTGGAGATACTGACATAGCACAGTAGAGGTGGTCCAATATATGAATGTAGGGGGTGTCAGGGAATAGTTTAAGAAGAATTTCAGCTTTGGGTGCTGATGGTGGAGCAAGAGCTTCTTCCTTGAGTCTTAGGGAGGGCGACTACTCTCCATTTTTGGTTTACAAGACCAAGGTAATGATTATACTACAAAGACTCTTCATTTTAGAAGATTATTTTCGATAACGCTAATTGTTGGCATTAGAATCAATAGGATGGTGAAATATAGAATTGAGGCGACCTGTCCGATAATGATGAAAGGGTGTTCAACTGGCTGTCCTCCAATCCAAGTTAAAGTGAGAAGATCGGCGACTAAAAGTCAGAATAGGCATTGGCTGAGGGGTCGGAATATTATACTGCGTTGCTTAGATGTGTGGAGGAATGGAATGAATGCTAAAATTAGGATGGAGAATACTAGGGCGAGTACACCTCCTAATTTATTAGGGATAGATCGTAGGATGGCATAGGCGAATAGGAAGTATCATTCAGGTTTGATATGTGGAGGGGTGTTTAGGGGGTTTGCAGGGGTGTAGTTGTCTGGATCTCCTAATAGGTCTGGTGAAAATAAAACTAGTGATATTAAGACTAGGAGCAGGAGTAGGATTCCTAGGATATCTTTAATTGTGTAGTAGGGGTGAAACGGAATTTTGTCTGAGTCTGATGTGATTCCTGAGGGGTTGTTGGATCCGGTTTCGTGTAGAAATAGGAGGTGTACTATTGCTAGAGCTGCGATGATGAATGGAAAGATAAAATGAAATGCAAAGAATCGTGTTAAGGTTGCTTTGTCTACTGAGAAGCCACCTCAGATTCACTCTACTAAGTTGGTTCCGATATAGGGGATGGCGGAGAGAAGGTTAGTGATTACAGTTGCCCCTCAAAATGATATTTGTCCTCACGGCAGTACATAGCCTATGAATGCTGTGGCTATGGTTGCGAATAGTAGTACAATTCCAATGTTTCATGTTTCTATGAATACATAGGATCCATAGTATAGGCCTCGTCCCACATGTATGAATAGGCAGATGAAGAATATGGAAGCGCCATTTGCATGTATATAGCGGATAATTCAGCCGTAGTTAACGTCTCGACAGATGTGGGTGACCGATGAAAAAGCTGTGGCCGTGTCCGATGTGTAGTGTATAGCTAGAAATAAACCTGTTAGAATCTGTAGAATCAAGCATACTCCTAATAAGGACCCGAAATTCCATCAAGCAGAGATGTTAGATGGCGCTGGGAGGTCAATGAATGAATTGTTGACAATTTTGGCTAGTGGGTGGGTTTTTCGAATGTTGGTCATTAATGTTCTTATAGTTGAAATACAACGATGATTTTTCATGTCATTAGTCATGGTTAAATTCCATGTAGGAATAATGATAACATACATTGTATTTATTTTAAGTATCGTTTTTGTGATGAGTTTTGTGGGTTTTGCCACTAAACCATCTCCTATTTATGGTGGGCTTGTGCTAATTATTAGCGGTGGGATTGGTTGTGCGATTGTTCTGAATTTTGGGGGTTCTTTTTTAGGGCTGATAGTGTTTTTAATTTATTTGGGGGGTATATTAGTAGTATTTGGTTATACAACTGCTATGGCTACTGAGCAATACCCTGAGGTGTGAGTTTCAAATAAGGCTGTTCTAGCGGCTTTTATTACTGGTCTATTGTCTGAGTTGTTGACTGCTTGCTATATTTTGAAGGATGATGAGGTGGAGGTAGTATTAAAGTTTAATGGAATAGGGGATTGGGTAATTTATGATACGGGGGACTCTGGGTTTTTTAGTGAAGAGGCTATGGGTATTGCGGCTTTATATAGTTATGGAACCTGGTTGGTGATTGTTACAGGTTGGTCGCTGTTAACTGGTGTGTTGGTTATCATGGAAGTTACCCGTGGTAATTAAGGATTAGTAGGCTGAGAATTATAGTTAGTATGAACGATAGGAAATAGAGCTTGATGAGACCCTTTTGATTTGAAATAAGGGTAGAAGATTTTATTTGGAAATACGAGATTGATTTGGGTAGGATGTTTTCTAGTCAGATGGAGTCCAGAAGTATAGATGCTGATTTCTGGCTGATGGTTAAACTTGTTTTAGGTGTGAGGCGGTGCATAATGGTTGGATAATAGCCAAGGAGGGTGGAAAATTTAAAGTAATTAGATGGATAGTTAAATTTGAGTCCTTGTATGGTAAGGTTTAGTTCTAGTGCCAGGATGAAACCCAAGATAGTTACTGCAAGGGCTATCATTTTTAGATAATGAGGCATAGTTATCTGTGGGATGGTGGTGGGTGTGATGCTGTGGGAGATAATGTATCCTGCAAATACACTTCCGATAAGGAGTCGTTTAATAGAGTTAATTAGGAGAGGATTATTCTCGTTGATAAGGATTATAGGGGAGAAGCGGGGCTGGCCTAGTAGAGCGAAGAATATAATTCGGGTGCTGTAGGCAGCGGTTAGGGATGTGGCAACGAGTGTAATTAAGAGGGCTCAGGCGTTGGTATTCGACGTGTTAGCGGACTCGATGATCAGGTCTTTGGAGTAGAATCCTGTAAGGAAAGGTATGCCTGTTAATGCGAGGCTTCCGACAATCAGGGAAGTTGTGGTGAAGGGAAGGACTTTAAATAGGCCACCTATCTTTCGAATGTCTTGTTCATCGTTTAGGCTGTGGATAATTGACCCTGAACATATGAATAACATAGCTTTAAAAAATGCGTGAGTGCAGATGTGTAAGAAGGCTAGGTAAGGCTGGTTAATGCCAATTGTTACTATTATTAGGCCTAGTTGGCTTGAGGTAGAGAACGCTACAATTTTTTTGATATCGTTCTGTGTAAGAGCGCAGATTGCAGTAAATAGTGTAGTAATAGCCCCTAAGCATAAAGTGAGGGTTTGAATAGTTTGATTATGCTCTATTAGTGGATGAAAGCGGATAAGAAGAAATACTCCTGCTACAACTATTGTGCTTGAGTGAAGTAGGGCTGATACAGGAGTGGGGCCTTCTATGGCTGAGGGGAGTCAGGGATGTAAGCCGAATTGAGCAGATTTACCGGTAGCTGCTAATAGTAAGCCAAGTAGCGGCAAATTAAAATTATCGTTTGTTGTAATAAAGATTTGTTGAAGGTCTCATGTGTTTAAGTTCAATAGAAACCATGCTATGGTTATAATGAAGCCTACATCTCCAATACGGTTATAGAGGATAGCTTGTAGGGCAGCTGTATTTGCATCGGTTCGGCCGTATCATCATCCAATAAGTAAAAATGATATAATGCCAACTCCTTCTCAGCCAATGAATAGTTGGAATATGTTGTTTGCGGTGACTAAGACTATTATAGTAATAAGAAATAAGAGAAGATACTTGAAAAATCGGTTAATATAAGGATCGGAGTGTATATATCATATAGAAAACTCTATAATAGACCACGTGACAAAAAGGGCTACGGGCACAAAGATTATTGAGAAGTAGTCTAATTTAAAACTCATGGATAGTTTTATGGTCTGGATTGTTATTCAATGTCAGTTTGAAACAATTGTTTCCTGTCCTGAGTAGATGAATATTATTGTGGGAATTATGCTAATTATGAATGCGTAAGAAGTAGCGGTTTTTACATAGTATGGGTATAGCTTATTTTTGTAGAGTTTAGTAGAGGTTATAATGATGGGCAAAGTAAGAATGACTAGAGCTGTGATTATGCATGAAGTAAATATATTTATTACTTTTATTTGGAGTTGCACCAATTTTTTGGTTCCTAAGACCAATGGATTACTTCTATCCTATAAAAGTTGAAAAAGCCATGTTCTTATACATGGGAGCATGAGTTAGCAGTTCTTGCAGTACTTTTTCGGTAAGCAAAAAGGTTTGAGCTTTTATTATTAGATTCACAATCTAATGTTTTTGTTAAACTATGCTTACAGTAGATGGGACCGAGAATAATTTTAGGGTTAAGGGATAGGAGGAGTAGAGGCAGTAGATGCAAGGTTATTAGGGCATTTTCTCGTGTGAATGACGGTTTGATATTTTTGATATGGTGGGAATATTTACCACGCTGTGTGGTGATTAGTATATAAAGTGAGTATAGGGCAGTGATGGTGATGTTAATTCCTATTAGAATAATAGTAATGTTGGATCATGAGAATGAGGATATCACTACAAATAGTTCTCCGATAAGATTAATTGTTGGAGGAAGAGCCAGATTTGTGAGGCTTGCTAATAACCATCAGGCTGCTATCAGGGGAAGGAGGGTTTGAAGTCCTCGTGCGAGAATCATAGTACGGCTATGGATTCGTTCGTAATTGGAGTTGGCTAAGCAGAATAGCATCGAGGATGTTAAACCATGGGCAATTATTAGGGCTGTTGCACCTATATAACTTCATGGTGTTTGAATAAGAACCGCTACAATAACGAGTGCCATATGACTAACTGAGGAGTATGCAATTAGGGATTTTAGATCTGTTTGACGGAGACAGATAGAGCTTGTTATGATTATGCCTCATAGAGATAATATTATGAAAGGATACGCTATGAAGTTGGTCAGGGGGTTTAGTAGGGTTGTAATTCGTATCATGCCATAGCCTCCTAATTTCAGGAGTACGGCGGCAAGTACCATGGAGCCGGCAATAGGGGCCTCTACGTGTGCTTTTGGTAGTCACAAGTGGAGGCCGTATAGAGGTATCTTTACTATGAATGCTATCATGCATGCCAATCATAAGAAAACATTAGATCAGGAGTTTGGCAGAGGTTGAATTCAGTATTGAATTATGAGAAAATTTAGGGAGCCCATGAAATTGTGGATGTAAAGGAGAGCTACTAGGAGTGGGAGAGATCCTATTAAAGTATAAAATAAGAAGTAGAGCCCTGCGTTTAGTCGTTCAGTTTGATTCCCCCATCGGGTAATAATGATCAGGGTTGGGATTAGTGTTGCCTCAAATAGGATGTAAAAGAAGATAAGTTCAGAGGCGGTGAAAGTTATAATTAGGAACAACTGGAGAAGAATCAGTATTGAAATATATAGTTTTTTTCGAGTTAAGGGTTCTTTTGATAAATGGTGTTGGCTTGCTATAAGTATAAGGGGTAGAAGTCATGTTGTAAGTGCTAGTAGCGGTGCTGATAGGGAGTCAGAGAAAAATATTAAGGAGGGGTTCAATGTATTATCATTTGGTTGATTCAGGTAGAATAAGCTGATTAAGCTGATTAGCAAACCATATGTTGTCGTGTTAATTCAGATTATGTTAGGCTTTGATACTCATGTAAGGGGGATCAGTATGATAGTGGGGATGATAATTTTTAGCATTGTAAGAGGTTTAGGTTTTGTACGTAATCAGTCCCGTAGGTGTTAGATACTATAACTAGTAGAGATAGTCCTAATGCTGCTTCGCAGGCAGCAAATACTAGTAGTACGATTGGTATCATGCTGGCTAATGTAAGGTGGTTGTTGAGAATAGTTACAGATATTATTACAAATAGTGATAATATTATGCCCTCTAAGCATAGTAGCGATGATATTAGGTGTGATCGATAAACAAGTATACCTATTAGAGAAAGAATGAATGCCAGAAAGATATTAATATATACTATGGACATATGATAATTATGAGATAAATCATAATCTAATGAGTCGAAATCATTTGTTTTGGCTTAAACTAATTATCATATTCGGTTCATTCTAGCCCCTTTTCGGTTCATTCGTACGCTAGGCTTGCAGCTAGGAGGGAGATTAGTAGGAGTGCTATGATAAGTATTGTTGTCAACTTGTTGGTTTGTGACGCTCAGGGAAGTGGGAGTAGGAGTGCGATTTCTAGGTCGAAAAGCAGGAATGTGATGGCAACTAGGAAGAATTTTATAGAGAAAGGTAGGCGAGCAGATCCCATGGGGTCAAAACCACATTCGTAGGGGCTTGTCTTGTCTGTATAAATATTTAGTTGGGGAAGTCAGAATGCGATTAGTACAAGTAAGGACGCTAGGGTTACATTAGTTATCAAGGTTAGTATTACGTTTATTACTTCTTTCCAGGTTGATCTGGAGCTAACTGATTGGAAGTCAATTGTACTAGTTATACTAAAGAAATAGGATCCTCATCAATAAATAGATACATATAAGAATAGTCAGACTACATCAACAAAGTGTCAATATCATGCAGCGGCTTCAAATCCGAAGTGGTGGTTTGATGTGAAGTGGTAGTATAGTTGTCGGAGAAAGCACACGATAAGGAATGTGGAGCCAATAATTACATGTAGTCCGTGAAACCCAGTAGCTATAAAAAAGGTAGATCCGTACACTCCGTCGGAGATTGTAAAAGATGTCTCGTAGTATTCGGAGGCCTGTAATAGTGTAAAATATACGCCTAAGGAGATTGTAATAAATAGGCCTTGAAGTATGTGTTTACGATTGCCTTCTATTAAACTATGATGGGCTCAAGTAATAGATACTCCGGAGGCTAGGAGGACTGAGGTGTTGAGTAGAGGAACTTCTAGTGGGTTAAGAGGAATAATGCCGGTGGGAGGTCAGCAACCTCCAAGTTCAGGAGTAGGGGCTAGGCTGGAATGGTAAAAGGCTCAAAAGAAGCCTGCAAAGAAAAATACTTCTGATACAATAAAAAGAACTATTCCGTACCGTAGTCCTTTTTGTACAATAGGGGTGTGATGTCCTTGGAATGTGCCTTCTCGGATCACATCTCGTCATCACTGGTATATGGTTAGCAGGTTGGTTGTGAATCCTAATGTAAGTAGGGATATTGAGTTATAGTGAAATCATATGATAAGACCCGATGTTATAAGAAGGGCAGAAAGGGCTCCTGTTAGCGGTCATGGGCTTGGGTTAACTATATGGTAAGCGTGAGTTTGGTGGGTCATTAGGTGTTGTCATGTAAGTATAGACTTACTAGTAAGGTAAAGACATAGGCTTGAATTAAGGCAACAGCAAACTCTAGAATCGTAAATAGAATTAAAATAATAAAAGTGATGAAAGCTGTGGTCGCGCTAATATTAATAAGAGCTAAGGTAGCCCCTCCAATCAAATGGATTAGGAGGTGTCCTGCAGTAATATTGGCGGTTAATCGAACGGCTAGAGCTATGGGTTGAATGAATAGACTAATAGTTTCGATGATTACTAGTATTGGAATTAGGGGAAGAGGGGTGCCTTGGGGTAGAAAGTGTGCCAAGGATGCTTTGGTCTTATAGCGGAAACCGGTAATTACTGTCCCTGCTCATAGGGGGATTGCTATTCCGAGGTTTATAGAGAGTTGTGTCGTGGGCGTAAATGAGTGGGGTAGTAGTCCAAGTAGGTTAGTTGAACCAATGAATAGAATTAGTGATATAAGTATGAGAGCTCAGGTTCGTCCCTTTTGATTATGAATTGCTAGTATTTGTTTTGATGTTAATTGAATTAATCATTGCTGAATGGAGATTAACCGATTATTGATTAGGCGATTGGGTGCTGGGAATAAAATGGAAGGGAATATGACGATCAGTACTACAATAGGGAGACCTATTATTGAGGGGGCAGCGAAAGAGGCGAATAAATTTTCGTTCATTTGTTTTCTCAAGGATTATGTTGACTAGTGATTTTAGTAGACTTGGTTATTGGGTTTTCCGGGTAGTGGTGATTTGAAATTTTTAGTTGGAATAGAATGAAGAGGGTGAGAAATATTGAAAAGATTATAATAAATCAGGTGGATGTGTCTAGCTGTGGCATTTCATTAAGGGGAGGTTAAAACTCCCAGTCTTTAACTTAAAAGGTTAATGCTTTATAGCTTCTTAATGAGTAAGTCTAGTCTAGGTTATACTATTAAGGCAGATCAGGTTTCAAAATAAGATAGGGGGACTATTTCAAGAACAATGGGTATAAAGCTATGGTTAGATCCGCAGATTTCAGAGCACTGGCCATAATACAGTCCCGGTCGTATGGCTATAAGGGTGGTTTGGTTTAGTCGTCCTGGAATAGCGTCAGTTTTTAGACCTAGTGATGGAACAGCTCATGAATGCAAAACGTCTTCTGAAGAAATAAGTATTCGGATGGTTATTTCTATTGGGAGGACAACTCGGTTGTCTACTTCTAATAGTCGGAGTTCTCCTGGCTTTAATTCTTGTGTTGGGATTATGTAGGAGTCAAAGTTTAAGTCTTCATAATCAGTATATTCATAGCTTCAGTATCATTGGTGGCCTATTGTTTTCACGGTTAAAGAGGGGTTATTGATTTCGTCTATTATATAAAGGATTCGGAGGGAAGGTAGAGCGATTAGGATTAGGATAATGGCGGGTAGGATAGTTCATACTGTTTCTACTTCCTGTGCGTCTATTGTGCTTGTATGAGTTAATTTTGTAGTCAATATTAGGGAAATGATGTAGAGAACTAAAGAACTGATTAAGAATACAATTATTAGTGTATGGTCATGAAAATGAAGTAGCTCCTCTATAATAGGGGAGGTTGCGTCCTGTAATCCGAGTTGAAATGGGTACGCCATAGAGGTATATAGGGGTTTCACCTATAATTTAACCTTGACAAAGTTATGTAATATTTTACTAATACCTCCTGATTGAGAAAGACATAGTGGTTATGACATTGGCTTGAAACCAATTTTAGGGGGTTCGATTCCTTCCTTTCTTATTTTTGGATTACATATGTAGGTTCTTCGAACGTGTGATATGGAGGGGGACATCCATGTAGTCATTCAATATTAGTTGTAGTAAGTTCTACTATAGCAACTTCTCGTTTGGATGCAAAGGCCTCTCAGATTATAAAAATTATAAGCATCACCGCTGTAAGCGAGATAAACGATCCTATAGAGGAGACGGTATTTCAGGTGGTATATGCATCTGGATAGTCAGAGTACCGACGAGGTATTCCGGATAAACCTAGGAAATGCTGAGGGAAGAAAGTTATATTTACTCCCACAAATATAATTGTAAAGTGAATCTTTGCTCAAGTATCGTTAAGAGTATAACCTGAGAATAAGGGGAATCAGTGGGCAAATCCTCCCATAATGGCAAAAACTGCTCCCATTGAGAGCACATAGTGAAAATGAGCTACAACATAATACGTATCATGAAGAACGATGTCTAAGGACGAATTAGCTAGGACAATGCCTGTTAGCCCGCCTACTGTGAATAAGAAAATAAACCCTAAAGCTCATAGCATAGCTGGAGATCATTTAATATTGCCTCCGTGAAGTGTTGCCAGTCAACTAAATACTTTTACTCCTGTTGGAATAGCGATAATTATAGTGGCGGATGTGAAGTATGCTCGTGTGTCTACGTCTATTCCTACAGTAAACATATGGTGAGCTCATACGATAAAGCCTAAAAACCCAATAGATATTATTGCCCATACTATTCCTATATAGCCGAAAGGCTCTTTTTTCCCTGAGTAGTAAGTGACAATGTGAGAAATTATTCCGAACCCTGGCAGGATAAGAATGTAAACTTCAGGATGTCCGAAGAATCAGAATAAGTGTTGATATAGGATAGGGTCTCCTCCTCCAGCGGGATCGAAAAATGTCGTATTAAGATTACGGTCTGTTAAAAGTATTGTAATTCCAGCAGCCAGTACAGGCAGGGATAGTAGGAGTAGAACTGCTGTAATTAGTACTGATCATACAAATAGGGGGGTTTGATACTGGGATATTGCAGGGGGTTTTATGTTGATAATAGTAGTAATGAAATTAATTGCCCCTAAAATAGAAGAGACTCCGGCTAAATGTAAGGAGAAAATTGTAAGATCAACGGATGCTCCTGCATGGGCCAGATTGCCAGCCAGTGGGGGGTAAACGGTCCACCCCGTTCCTGCACCTGCTTCTACCATAGAAGATGCTAATAGTAGAAGAAAAGATGGAGGAAGAAGTCAGAAGCTCATGTTATTTATTCGGGGGAATGCCATGTCCGGAGCACCAATTATTAATGGCACTAGTCAGTTTCCAAAGCCCCCAATTATAATGGGCATGACTATGAAGAAGATTATTACGAAAGCATGGGCGGTTACGACGACGTTATAAATTTGATCGTCGCCTAGTAAAGTACCGGGCTGACCTAGTTCGGCTCGGATGAGGAGGCTCAAGGCAGTGCCTACTATGCCGGCTCATGCTCCAAATAGTAAGTATAAAGTACCAATATCTTTGTGATTAGTAGAGAACAGTCATCGGTTAATGAACATAGGTAAAATGGCTGATAAAAGCATTAGACTGTAAATCTAAAAATAGAGGTTTAAGTCCTCTTTTTGCCAAGCTCTGTGGTGAATTTTCATATTGAATTGCAAATTCAAAGAAGCAGCCTAGACGCCGCCGGGGCTTCTCCCGCCTTTTTTTTCTACGCGGCGGGAGAAGGTAGATTGAAGCCAGTTACTAGGGTATTTAGCTGTTAACTAAAATTTCGTGAGGTAGAAGCTCACCAATCTAGGGAGGGCTTAGCTTAATTAAAGTGTTTGATTTGCATTCAATTGATGTAAGATAGATTCTTGCAGCCCTTAGAGGTGATTTGGTCAGGGGTTAAGTGTATAGCACTTGCTTAGAGCTTTGAAGGCTCTTGGTCTGGTCTAACCTAAACTCCTAGTCCAAGACTGATAATATAGGTGTTAGCGGGAGTAGTATAGTTGAGATAATGATTAAGGGGGGTAGTAGGGTTGCCTTTTTTGTGTACTCGAATTGTCATTTTATTTTTATGTTATTTGTGGACGGGAATATGGTAAGTGCGGTGCTATATGTGAGTCGCAGGTAGAAATATAAGTTAAGTAGAGCGGTGATGGCTATTAGTGTTGGAATAATAATTATGTTATTTTTTGTTAATTCTTGAATAATTATTCATTTAGGGATGAAGCCAGATAATGGGGGTAGTCCTCCTAGGGATAATATTAAGATTAAGATTATGGAGGTGATTAGGGGAAATTTATTTCATATGTGGGATAAGGATAAGGTTGTGGTGGATGAGTTTAATATGAATAGTATGAAGGTAGATAGTGTTATTAGAATATATAAAGTTAAGTTTAGGATTATTATTGTAGGGTTGTAAATAATGATAGCGGCTATTCAGCCTATGTGGGCAATGGAGGAGTATGCTATGATTTTTCGTAGTTGAGTTTGATTTAGTCCGCCTCAGCCTCCTACTAGAACGGATGCGAGGGCTATTAGTATAAGAAGGTTGGTGTTAATTGATGGGGAGATTTGATATAGGATGGATATAGGTGCGATTTTTTGTCATGTTAGTAGGATTATTCCTGATATAAGTGTTACTCCTTGTGCTACTTCGGGAACTCAGAAGTGGAATGGAGATAGGCCTAGTTTTATTGTTAGGGCGGTGGTTATTATGATGGATGCGATGGGGTTTGAGATTTTTGAGATTACTCATTGGCCGGAGTAAAGAAGGTTAATGGTGACTCCTATTATTAGTAATATTGAGGCAGTAGCTTGTGTAAGAAAATATTTTGTAGAGGCTTCTATGGCTCGTGGATTATACTTTTTTATGAGGATAGGGATGATGGCTAGCATGTTTATTTCGAATCCAATTCAGATCAGTAATCAGTGCGAGCTTAGTATGACGATTATGGTCCCTGCCATGATAGTTGCTATAATAATAGTGAGAATAGGGGGTTTTATTAGTACGGGAAGGGTATAAACCAACATTTTCGGGGTATGGGCCCGATAGCTTAATTTAGCTGACCTTACTGTAGAATATAGTGTAAGTTTGGTAGCACGAAGATCTTTGAATTCTTAAGATTAGGTTCGAAGCCTATTATTCTAGAAATAAGAGGATTTAAACCTCTATTATTTACTCTATCAAAGTAACTCTTTTATCAGACATATTTCTTATGTTTGGGGTGGGATACTCGCGGTAATAATGGGTAAGGCAACATGTCATATGCATAGGGCTAAAGTTAGGGGTAGAAAATTTTTTCACAATAAGTGTATTAATTGATCATAGCGGAATCGAGGGTATGATGCTCGAATTCATAGGAAGCAGATAGTTAGTAAGAGGGTTTTTATAGTGAAGTTAATAGAGTAGAGTTCTGGTATAAATGGGTTGTGGAATGCACCGAAGAATAGAATTGTTGTGAGGATATTTATTATAATGATATTTGCGTACTCTGCTAGAAAGAATAGGGCAAAAGGACCCGCTGCATACTCTACGTTAAATCCAGAAACTAGTTCGGATTCTCCTTCAGTTAAGTCGAAGGGGGCTCGGTTAGTTTCTGCTAGAGTAGAAATGAATCATATCATGGCTAGGGGCCAGGCCGGAAAGATTAGTCATATATGTTCTTGGGTGATAATTAGTGTGGATAGTGTAAATGACCCGTTTATTAGGAGGACTGATAGGAGAATGATTGCTAGTGTTACTTCATATGAGATTGTTTGAGCTACTGCTCGGAGGGCTCCGATTAGAGCGTATTTGGAGTTTGAGGCTCATCCTGACCAAAGGATGGAGTATACGGCGAGACTTGATATTGCTAGTATGAATAGGACTCCTAAGTTTATATTAATGAGTGGGTAGGGCATTGGGAGAGGGATTCATATAGTTAGGGCTAGTGATAGAGCTAGAATGGGGGCTAGAATGAATATTGATATGGAGGATGTAAGTGGTCGTAGAGGTTCTTTTGTGAAGAGTTTTACTGCATCTGCGATTGGTTGAAGGAGGCCGTAGGGGCCTACGATATTAGGCCCTTTTCGAAGTTGTATGTAGCCTAAGACTTTTCGTTCAACGAGGGTGAGGAAGGCTACGGCAAGAAGGATTGGGATGATAAGAGAGATAATGTTGATAAAGAACATTTTGTTAGGGAGAGGAATTGAACCTCTGATAATAAAGGTTTAAGTTTTACGCAGTTACCGGGCTCTGCCACCCTAACAAAGCCCCTTTTCTCGGGCTTATGAGGAGATAAACTGGTTAGATTGAGTTGACTTCATCTATTAGTTTTAAGGCGCCTTTGTGAGGTAGGCCTTACATCCCTTGTCCTTTCGTACTGGGGGAGGTTATATAATAGATAGAAACCGACCTGGATTACTCCGGTCTGAACTCAGATCACGTAGGACTTTAATCGTTGAACAAACGAACCCTTAATAGCTGCTGCACCATTAGGATGTCCTGATCCAACATCGAGGTCGTAAACCCTATTGTCGATATGGACTCTTGAATAGGATTGCGCTGTTATCCCTAGGGTAACTTGTTCCGTTGATCAAAAATTATTGGATCAATAAGTGATGTTATATTTTGACTTGTGGGTCTAAATTTTAATCACTCGGGAGTTTTTTTATATTCCGAGGTCACCCCAACCTAAATTGCTAACCCACAATAATGGTGTAATGTTATGCCTTGTAGGTATTTAGTATCCATAAGTTTGGGTTAGTTAATTAAAGCTCCATAGGGTCTTCTCGTCTTATTGTGGCATTCCCGCCTCTTCACGGGAAGGTCAATTTCACTGATTGGGAATAAGAGACAGTTAAACCCTCGTGTGGCCATTCATACAAGTCCTTATTTAGAGAACAAATGATTATGCTACCTTTGCACGGTCAGGATACCGCGGCCGTTAAACAAGTGTCACTGGGCAGGCAGTGCCTCCAATACTAGAAATGCTGGAGGTGATGTTTTTGGTAAACAGGCGGGGTTTGTGTTTGCCGAGTTCCTTTTACTCCTTTTAATCTTTCCTTAAATGCATGCCTGTGTTGGGTTAACAATAGGGTAGATAAGTATTTCATTTTTGGGTTGATATTATCAGATTGTTAACTATCAGTGGTCTATCCGTTTCTGATATAAGCTTATGCGGGGAGAAAATAGTTCTTGTTACTCATACTAGCATTGTTGCTTCTATATTTAAATAGAATGGCCCAGGAGGTATAATTAGGAGTTGATGTAATATGATTGGGATTAAGTTATATTGTTTGTTGAGCTGGAACGCTTTCTCAATTGGTGGCTGCTTTTAAGCCAACTATGGTGATGTTAGTATATACTCTCTAATAAAGGTTGTATCCTGATTCTAAGAAGCTGTACCTTCTTAGACTATATTTTAAATTTACATTAAAATTTTGTTTTTTTTAGGTAAATTTAAAGTTGAACTAAAATTCTGTTTGTGGGCAACCAGCTATCACCAGGCTCGTTAGGCTTTTCACCTCTACCCACAAATCTTCTCACTATTTTGCTACATAGATGAGTTGATCCTTTTAGATTGTTTATGGGTAGCTCGTCTGGTTTCGGGGAGCTTAGCTTAAGTTCTCTTTGTTAAGTCGTTTCTGGCTAGTTCATTATGCAAAAGGTAAAAGGGGTAATCTTTGCTGTTTAATACTGTTAAGATGTCTTTCATCATTCCCTTACGGTACTATCTCTATCGCTCCAATTAAAATTTCTATCTCCTATACTTTTATTATTTAACTAAATGTTTTACTTTATATGTCTGTGATACTTAAGTTTGGGGTTAGTTGGGCTAGCTTTTGTTCAAAGTGGTCATAAGTAATGAAATCTTCTGGGTGTAGGCCAGACGCTTTAGTTAAGCTACACTTTGATTAATCCAAGCACACCTTCCGGTATGCTTACCTTGTTACGACTTGTCTCCTCTTGTGTCTTAGTTAAGTTAATATGGTTATGGTTGTGTCTTATTACTTGAGGAGGGTGACGGGCGGTGTGTGCGTGCTTCATGGCCCTATTCAATTAAGCTCTCTATTCTTAATTTACTACTAAATCCTCCTTCAGTTTTTAATTTCATAAAAACGTTCGTGGAATGTTCTTGGGTAGAAAATGTAGCCCATTTCTTCCCACCCCATAAGTTACACCTTGACCTAACTTTTTTATGTAAAATGATTGTGCTTACTATTCTACCTTTTGAGGGTTTGCTGAAGATGGCGGTATATAGACTGAATTAGCAAAGGGTGGTGAGGTTTATCGGGGTTTATCGATTATAGAACAGGCTCCTCTAGAGGGATATAAAGCACCGCCAAGTCCTTTGAGTTTTAAGCTATTGCTAGTAGTCCTCTGGCGAATTATTTTGTTGTAAAATTATCTATGTTTAGGGCTAAGCATAGTGGGGTATCTAATCCCAGTTTGGGTCTTAGCTATCGTGTAGTCAGATTATTATAAAGTCACTTTCGTGGTCTATTTTATGGTAACTGTAGCTTTTTACGGCTTAGTTAAGTTTTAACTTTAGTGCAAAGGTATCTTAAACACGCTTTACGCCGTGGGCCTATTAGTTTGGGTTAATCGTATGACCGCGGTGGCTGGCACGAAATTTACCAACCCTTTTTAGTATGGCTTAGTCAAACTTTCGTTTATGGCTTAATTTTTATCACTGCTGTATCCCGTGGGGGTGTGGCTTAGCAAGGTGTTATGAGCTACTTAAGAGTGTGCTTGATACCTGCTCCTTTAGATCACTGCTGATTTTAAGGGCATTCTCACTGGGGCGTGGAGACTTGCATGTGTAAGTCTACTAAGAACTAATAGGAAGGCTAGGACCAAACCTTTGTGTTTATGGAGTCGTGCGACTCATCTTGGCATTTTCAGTGCCTTGCTTTATTAATTAAGCTACATTAACTTATACTGAAATTGTAGTGTGTATAATAAATAAAATACATAGTAAATATGAGAGGAAAAAAAAAGGGGATGCTATCTATAGATAGACCACGAGATCGAATGCGTGTAAGACTGTTGTGTTAAGTTAACTAGAGTAGCAATACATTTGTATACAATTTAAATAAAGCTTGTGAGTATTGTATGCACTTAGTCCTGTTTTTGGGGTTTGGCAGGACATAAATAAGTGTATAATAGATGACATGAGTTTATGGGGGGTAAGGGGGGTTTGTATAAGTTAACTTAATGTCTTGCGCGTGTACGTACGTGTACACACGTGTACGTACGTGTACACACGTGTACGTACGTGTACACACGTGTACGTACGTGTACACACGTGTACGTACGTGTACACACGTGTACGTACGTGTACACACGTGTACGTACGTGTACGTACGTGTACGTACGTGTACGTACGTGTACACACGTGTACGTACGTGTACCAC
>NW_027554533.1:0-38577 GCF_053574225.1 Canis aureus
TTGTGTCTTAGTTAAGTTAATATGGTTATGGTTGTGTCTTATTACTTGAGGAGGGTGACGGGCGGTGTGTGCGTGCTTCATGGCCCTATTCAATTAAGCTCTCTATTCTTAATTTACTACTAAATCCTCCTTCAGTTTTTAATTTCATAAAAACGTTCGTGGAATGTTCTTGGGTAGAAAATGTAGCCCATTTCTTCCCACCCCATAAGTTACACCTTGACCTAACTTTTTTATGTAAAATGATTGTGCTTACTATTCTACCTTTTGAGGGTTTGCTGAAGATGGCGGTATATAGACTGAATTAGCAAAGGGTGGTGAGGTTTATCGGGGTTTATCGATTATAGAACAGGCTCCTCTAGAGGGATATAAAGCACCGCCAAGTCCTTTGAGTTTTAAGCTATTGCTAGTAGTCCTCTGGCGAATTATTTTGTTGTAAAATTATCTATGTTTAGGGCTAAGCATAGTGGGGTATCTAATCCCAGTTTGGGTCTTAGCTATCGTGTAGTCAGATTATTATAAAGTCACTTTCGTGGTCTATTTTATGGTAACTGTAGCTTTTTACGGCTTAGTTAAGTTTTAACTTTAGTGCAAAGGTATCTTAAACACGCTTTACGCCGTGGGCCTATTAGTTTGGGTTAATCGTATGACCGCGGTGGCTGGCACGAAATTTACCAACCCTTTTTAGTATGGCTTAGTCAAACTTTCGTTTATGGCTTAATTTTTATCACTGCTGTATCCCGTGGGGGTGTGGCTTAGCAAGGTGTTATGAGCTACTTAAGAGTGTGCTTGATACCTGCTCCTTTAGATCACTGCTGATTTTAAGGGCATTCTCACTGGGGCGTGGAGACTTGCATGTGTAAGTCTACTAAGAACTAATAGGAAGGCTAGGACCAAACCTTTGTGTTTATGGAGTCGTGCGACTCATCTTGGCATTTTCAGTGCCTTGCTTTATTAATTAAGCTACATTAACTTATACTGAAATTGTAGTGTGTATAATAAATAAAATACATAGTAAATATGAGAGGAAAAAAAAAGGGGATGCTATCTATAGATAGACCACGAGATCGAATGCGTGTAAGACTGTTGTGTTAAGTTAACTAGAGTAGCAATACATTTGTATACAATTTAAATAAAGCTTGTGAGTATTGTATGCACTTAGTCCTGTTTTTGGGGTTTGGCAGGACATAAATAAGTGTATAATAGATGACATGAGTTTATGGGGGGTAAGGGGGGTTTGTATAAGTTAACTTAATGTCTTGCGCGTGTACGTACGTGTACACACGTGTACGTACGTGTACACACGTGTACGTACGTGTACACACGTGTACGTACGTGTACACACGTGTACGTACGTGTACACACGTGTACGTACGTGTACACACGTGTACGTACGTGTACGTACGTGTACGTACGTGTACGTACGTGTACACACGTGTACGTACGTGTACACACGTGTACGTACGTGTACACACGTGTACGTACGTGTACACACGTGTACGTACGTGTACACACGTGTACGTACGTGTACACACGTGTGTCCTAGAATTATATGTCCTGAAACCATTGACTGAATAGCACCTTGATTTTATGCGTGAGTTGATAAATGATAATGAATAAGTCCAGCTACAAGTTATTTGACTGCATTAGGGCCGCGACGGGCATATTCCCTGAGAGCAGAAGATAAGTTAGAGTTAGTGCCGTTGCGGTCATAGATGAGTGATAGCAGATTCCCCCCTAAAAATAAAAGATACCAAATGCATGACACCACAGTTATGTGTGATCATGGGCTGATTAGTCACTAGTCCATCGAGATGTCCCATTTGCGAGAATTAGTAGGATTGGAATAAATAGAGTCATGGCCCTGAGGTAAGAACCAGATGCCAGGTATAGTTTCATGATAGTAACCCCCACATTAGCATGGGCCCGGAGCGAGAAGAGTGACATTACAGGCAAGGATTGATGGTTTCTCGAGGCATGGTGATTAAGCCCTTATTGGACTAAGTGATATGCATCTAGTTACTGTTGAGGATCAATGGGTTGTGGAATTGGACTAGACATGTCCTATGTAAAGATATAATATCATGTACATGCTTATATGCATGGGGCAAGCCATTAATGCACGACGTACATAGGGGAGGGAAAGAAGGATTTTTTGGAGATACTGACATAGCACAGTAGAGGTGGTCCAATATATGAATGTAGGGGTGTCAGGGAATAGTTTAAGAAGAATTTCAGCTTTGGGTGCTGATGGTGGAGCAAGAGCTTCTTCCTTGAGTCTTAGGGAGGGCGACTACTCTCCATTTTTGGTTTACAAGACCAAGGTAATGATTATACTACAAAGACTCTTCATTTTAGAAGATTATTTTCGATAACGCTAATTGTTGGCATTAGAATCAATAGGATGGTGAAATATAGAATTGAGGCGACCTGTCCGATAATGATGAAAGGGTGTTCAACTGGCTGTCCTCCAATCCAAGTTAAAGTGAGAAGATCGGCGACTAAAAGTCAGAATAGGCATTGGCTGAGGGGTCGGAATATTATACTGCGTTGCTTAGATGTGTGGAGGAATGGAATGAATGCTAAAATTAGGATGGAGAATACTAGGGCGAGTACACCTCCTAATTTATTAGGGATAGATCGTAGGATGGCATAGGCGAATAGGAAGTATCATTCAGGTTTGATATGTGGAGGGGTGTTTAGGGGGTTTGCAGGGGTGTAGTTGTCTGGATCTCCTAATAGGTCTGGTGAAAATAAAACTAGTGATATTAAGACTAGGAGCAGGAGTAGGATTCCTAGGATATCTTTAATTGTGTAGTAGGGGTGAAACGGAATTTTGTCTGAGTCTGATGTGATTCCTGAGGGGTTGTTGGATCCGGTTTCGTGTAGAAATAGGAGGTGTACTATTGCTAGAGCTGCGATGATGAATGGAAAGATAAAATGAAATGCAAAGAATCGTGTTAAGGTTGCTTTGTCTACTGAGAAGCCACCTCAGATTCACTCTACTAAGTTGGTTCCGATATAGGGGATGGCGGAGAGAAGGTTAGTGATTACAGTTGCCCCTCAAAATGATATTTGTCCTCACGGCAGTACATAGCCTATGAATGCTGTGGCTATGGTTGCGAATAGTAGTACAATTCCAATGTTTCATGTTTCTATGAATACATAGGATCCATAGTATAGGCCTCGTCCCACATGTATGAATAGGCAGATGAAGAATATGGAAGCGCCATTTGCATGTATATAGCGGATAATTCAGCCGTAGTTAACGTCTCGACAGATGTGGGTGACCGATGAAAAAGCTGTGGCCGTGTCCGATGTGTAGTGTATAGCTAGAAATAAACCTGTTAGAATCTGTAGAATCAAGCATACTCCTAATAAGGACCCGAAATTCCATCAAGCAGAGATGTTAGATGGCGCTGGGAGGTCAATGAATGAATTGTTGACAATTTTGGCTAGTGGGTGGGTTTTTCGAATGTTGGTCATTAATGTTCTTATAGTTGAAATACAACGATGATTTTTCATGTCATTAGTCATGGTTAAATTCCATGTAGGAATAATGATAACATACATTGTATTTATTTTAAGTATCGTTTTTGTGATGAGTTTTGTGGGTTTTGCCACTAAACCATCTCCTATTTATGGTGGGCTTGTGCTAATTATTAGCGGTGGGATTGGTTGTGCGATTGTTCTGAATTTTGGGGGTTCTTTTTTAGGGCTGATAGTGTTTTTAATTTATTTGGGGGGTATATTAGTAGTATTTGGTTATACAACTGCTATGGCTACTGAGCAATACCCTGAGGTGTGAGTTTCAAATAAGGCTGTTCTAGCGGCTTTTATTACTGGTCTATTGTCTGAGTTGTTGACTGCTTGCTATATTTTGAAGGATGATGAGGTGGAGGTAGTATTAAAGTTTAATGGAATAGGGGATTGGGTAATTTATGATACGGGGGACTCTGGGTTTTTTAGTGAAGAGGCTATGGGTATTGCGGCTTTATATAGTTATGGAACCTGGTTGGTGATTGTTACAGGTTGGTCGCTGTTAACTGGTGTGTTGGTTATCATGGAAGTTACCCGTGGTAATTAAGGATTAGTAGGCTGAGAATTATAGTTAGTATGAACGATAGGAAATAGAGCTTGATGAGACCCTTTTGATTTGAAATAAGGGTAGAAGATTTTATTTGGAAATACGAGATTGATTTGGGTAGGATGTTTTCTAGTCAGATGGAGTCCAGAAGTATAGATGCTGATTTCTGGCTGATGGTTAAACTTGTTTTAGGTGTGAGGCGGTGCATAATGGTTGGATAATAGCCAAGGAGGGTGGAAAATTTAAAGTAATTAGATGGATAGTTAAATTTGAGTCCTTGTATGGTAAGGTTTAGTTCTAGTGCCAGGATGAAACCCAAGATAGTTACTGCAAGGGCTATCATTTTTAGATAATGAGGCATAGTTATCTGTGGGATGGTGGTGGGTGTGATGCTGTGGGAGATAATGTATCCTGCAAATACACTTCCGATAAGGAGTCGTTTAATAGGAGTTAATTAGGAGAGGATTATTCTCGTTGATAAGGATTATAGGGGAGAAGCGGGGCTGGCCTAGTAGAGCGAAGAATATAATTCGGGTGCTGTAGGCAGCGGTTAGGGATGTGGCAACGAGTGTAATTAAGAGGGCTCAGGCGTTGGTATTCGACGTGTTAGCGGACTCGATGATCAGGTCTTTGGAGTAGAATCCTGTAAGGAAAGGTATGCCTGTTAATGCGAGGCTTCCGACAATCAGGGAAGTTGTGGTGAAGGGAAGGACTTTAAATAGGCCACCTATCTTTCGAATGTCTTGTTCATCGTTTAGGCTGTGGATAATTGACCCTGAACATATGAATAACATAGCTTTAAAAAATGCGTGAGTGCAGATGTGTAAGAAGGCTAGGTAAGGCTGGTTAATGCCAATTGTTACTATTATTAGGCCTAGTTGGCTTGAGGTAGAGAACGCTACAATTTTTTTGATATCGTTCTGTGTAAGAGCGCAGATTGCAGTAAATAGTGTAGTAATAGCCCCTAAGCATAAAGTGAGGGTTTGAATAGTTTGATTATGCTCTATTAGTGGATGAAAGCGGATAAGAAGAAATACTCCTGCTACAACTATTGTGCTTGAGTGAAGTAGGGCTGATACAGGAGTGGGGCCTTCTATGGCTGAGGGGAGTCAGGGATGTAAGCCGAATTGAGCAGATTTACCGGTAGCTGCTAATAGTAAGCCAAGTAGCGGCAAATTAAAATTATCGTTTGTTGTAATAAAGATTTGTTGAAGGTCTCATGTGTTTAAGTTCAATAGAAACCATGCTATGGTTATAATGAAGCCTACATCTCCAATACGGTTATAGAGGATAGCTTGTAGGGCAGCTGTATTTGCATCGGTTCGGCCGTATCATCATCCAATAAGTAAAAATGATATAATGCCAACTCCTTCTCAGCCAATGAATAGTTGGAATATGTTGTTTGCGGTGACTAAGACTATTATAGTAATAAGAAATAAGAGAAGATACTTGAAAAATCGGTTAATATAAGGATCGGAGTGTATATATCATATAGAAAACTCTATAATAGACCACGTGACAAAAAGGGCTACGGGCACAAAGATTATTGAGAAGTAGTCTAATTTAAAACTCATGGATAGTTTTATGGTCTGGATTGTTATTCAATGTCAGTTTGAAACAATTGTTTCCTGTCCTGAGTAGATGAATATTATTGTGGGAATTATGCTAATTATGAATGCGTAAGAAGTAGCGGTTTTTACATAGTATGGGTATAGCTTATTTTTGTAGAGTTTAGTAGAGGTTATAATGATGGGCAAAGTAAGAATGACTAGAGCTGTGATTATGCATGAAGTAAATATATTTATTACTTTTATTTGGAGTTGCACCAATTTTTTGGTTCCTAAGACCAATGGATTACTTCTATCCTATAAAAGTTGAAAAAGCCATGTTCTTATACATGGGAGCATGAGTTAGCAGTTCTTGCAGTACTTTTTCGGTAAGCAAAAAGGTTTGAGCTTTTATTATTAGATTCACAATCTAATGTTTTTGTTAAACTATGCTTACAGTAGATGGGACCGAGAATAATTTTAGGGTTAAGGGATAGGAGGAGTAGAGGCAGTAGATGCAAGGTTATTAGGGCATTTTCTCGTGTGAATGACGGTTTGATATTTTTGATATGGTGGGAATATTTACCACGCTGTGTGGTGATTAGTATATAAAGTGAGTATAGGGCAGTGATGGTGATGTTAATTCCTATTAGAATAATAGTAATGTTGGATCATGAGAATGAGGATATCACTACAAATAGTTCTCCGATAAGATTAATTGTTGGAGGAAGAGCCAGATTTGTGAGGCTTGCTAATAACCATCAGGCTGCTATCAGGGGAAGGAGGGTTTGAAGTCCTCGTGCGAGAATCATAGTACGGCTATGGATTCGTTCGTAATTGGAGTTGGCTAAGCAGAATAGCATCGAGGATGTTAAACCATGGGCAATTATTAGGGCTGTTGCACCTATATAACTTCATGGTGTTTGAATAAGAACCGCTACAATAACGAGTGCCATATGACTAACTGAGGAGTATGCAATTAGGGATTTTAGATCTGTTTGACGGAGACAGATAGAGCTTGTTATGATTATGCCTCATAGAGATAATATTATGAAAGGATACGCTATGAAGTTGGTCAGGGGGTTTAGTAGGGTTGTAATTCGTATCATGCCATAGCCTCCTAATTTCAGGAGTACGGCGGCAAGTACCATGGAGCCGGCAATAGGGGCCTCTACGTGTGCTTTTGGTAGTCACAAGTGGAGGCCGTATAGAGGTATCTTTACTATGAATGCTATCATGCATGCCAATCATAAGAAAACATTAGATCAGGAGTTTGGCAGAGGTTGAATTCAGTATTGAATTATGAGAAAATTTAGGGAGCCCATGAAATTGTGGATGTAAAGGAGAGCTACTAGGAGTGGGAGAGATCCTATTAAAGTATAAAATAAGAAGTAGAGCCCTGCGTTTAGTCGTTCAGTTTGATTCCCCCATCGGGTAATAATGATCAGGGTTGGGATTAGTGTTGCCTCAAATAGGATGTAAAAGAAGATAAGTTCAGAGGCGGTGAAAGTTATAATTAGGAACAACTGGAGAAGAATCAGTATTGAAATATATAGTTTTTTTCGAGTTAAGGGTTCTTTTGATAAATGGTGTTGGCTTGCTATAAGTATAAGGGGTAGAAGTCATGTTGTAAGTGCTAGTAGCGGTGCTGATAGGGAGTCAGAGAAAAATATTAAGGAGGGGTTCAATGTATTATCATTTGGTTGATTCAGGTAGAATAAGCTGATTAAGCTGATTAGCAAACCATATGTTGTCGTGTTAATTCAGATTATGTTAGGCTTTGATACTCATGTAAGGGGGATCAGTATGATAGTGGGGATGATAATTTTTAGCATTGTAAGAGGTTTAGGTTTTGTACGTAATCAGTCCCGTAGGTGTTAGATACTATAACTAGTAGAGATAGTCCTAATGCTGCTTCGCAGGCAGCAAATACTAGTAGTACGATTGGTATCATGCTGGCTAATGTAAGGTGGTTGTTGAGAATAGTTACAGATATTATTACAAATAGTGATAATATTATGCCCTCTAAGCATAGTAGCGATGATATTAGGTGTGATCGATAAACAAGTATACCTATTAGAGAAAGAATGAATGCCAGAAAGATATTAATATATACTATGGACATATGATAATTATGAGATAAATCATAATCTAATGAGTCGAAATCATTTGTTTTGGCTTAAACTAATTATCATATTCGGTTCATTCTAGCCCCTTTTCGGTTCATTCGTACGCTAGGCTTGCAGCTAGGAGGGAGATTAGTAGGAGTGCTATGATAAGTATTGTTGTCAACTTGTTGGTTTGTGACGCTCAGGGAAGTGGGAGTAGGAGTGCGATTTCTAGGTCGAAAAGCAGGAATGTGATGGCAACTAGGAAGAATTTTATAGAGAAAGGTAGGCGAGCAGATCCCATGGGGTCAAAACCACATTCGTAGGGGCTTGTCTTGTCTGTATAAATATTTAGTTGGGGAAGTCAGAATGCGATTAGTACAAGTAAGGACGCTAGGGTTACATTAGTTATCAAGGTTAGTATTACGTTTATTACTTCTTTCCAGGTTGATCTGGAGCTAACTGATTGGAAGTCAATTGTACTAGTTATACTAAAGAAATAGGATCCTCATCAATAAATAGATACATATAAGAATAGTCAGACTACATCAACAAAGTGTCAATATCATGCAGCGGCTTCAAATCCGAAGTGGTGGTTTGATGTGAAGTGGTAGTATAGTTGTCGGAGAAAGCACACGATAAGGAATGTGGAGCCAATAATTACATGTAGTCCGTGAAACCCAGTAGCTATAAAAAAGGTAGATCCGTACACTCCGTCGGAGATTGTAAAAGATGTCTCGTAGTATTCGGAGGCCTGTAATAGTGTAAAATATACGCCTAAGGAGATTGTAATAAATAGGCCTTGAAGTATGTGTTTACGATTGCCTTCTATTAAACTATGATGGGCTCAAGTAATAGATACTCCGGAGGCTAGGAGGACTGAGGTGTTGAGTAGAGGAACTTCTAGTGGGTTAAGAGGAATAATGCCGGTGGGAGGTCAGCAACCTCCAAGTTCAGGAGTAGGGGCTAGGCTGGAATGGTAAAAGGCTCAAAAGAAGCCTGCAAAGAAAAATACTTCTGATACAATAAAAAGAACTATTCCGTACCGTAGTCCTTTTTGTACAATAGGGGTGTGATGTCCTTGGAATGTGCCTTCTCGGATCACATCTCGTCATCACTGGTATATGGTTAGCAGGTTGGTTGTGAATCCTAATGTAAGTAGGGATATTGAGTTATAGTGAAATCATATGATAAGACCCGATGTTATAAGAAGGGCAGAAAGGGCTCCTGTTAGCGGTCATGGGCTTGGGTTAACTATATGGTAAGCGTGAGTTTGGTGGGTCATTAGGTGTTGTCATGTAAGTATAGACTTACTAGTAAGGTAAAGACATAGGCTTGAATTAAGGCAACAGCAAACTCTAGAATCGTAAATAGAATTAAAATAATAAAAGTGATGAAAGCTGTGGTCGCGCTAATATTAATAAGAGCTAAGGTAGCCCCTCCAATCAAATGGATTAGGAGGTGTCCTGCAGTAATATTGGCGGTTAATCGAACGGCTAGAGCTATGGGTTGAATGAATAGACTAATAGTTTCGATGATTACTAGTATTGGAATTAGGGGAAGAGGGGTGCCTTGGGGTAGAAAGTGTGCCAAGGATGCTTTGGTCTTATAGCGGAAACCGGTAATTACTGTCCCTGCTCATAGGGGGATTGCTATTCCGAGGTTTATAGAGAGTTGTGTCGTGGGCGTAAATGAGTGGGGTAGTAGTCCAAGTAGGTTAGTTGAACCAATGAATAGAATTAGTGATATAAGTATGAGAGCTCAGGTTCGTCCCTTTTGATTATGAATTGCTAGTATTTGTTTTGATGTTAATTGAATTAATCATTGCTGAATGGAGATTAACCGATTATTGATTAGGCGATTGGGTGCTGGGAATAAAATGGAAGGGAATATGACGATCAGTACTACAATAGGGAGACCTATTATTGAGGGGGCAGCGAAAGAGGCGAATAAATTTTCGTTCATTTGTTTTCTCAAGGATTATGTTGACTAGTGATTTTAGTAGACTTGGTTATTGGGTTTTCCGGGTAGTGGTGATTTGAAATTTTTAGTTGGAATAGAATGAAGAGGGTGAGAAATATTGAAAAGATTATAATAAATCAGGTGGATGTGTCTAGCTGTGGCATTTCATTAAGGGGAGGTTAAAACTCCCAGTCTTTAACTTAAAAGGTTAATGCTTTATAGCTTCTTAATGAGTAAGTCTAGTCTAGGTTATACTATTAAGGCAGATCAGGTTTCAAAATAAGATAGGGGGACTATTTCAAGAACAATGGGTATAAAGCTATGGTTAGATCCGCAGATTTCAGAGCACTGGCCATAATACAGTCCCGGTCGTATGGCTATAAGGGTGGTTTGGTTTAGTCGTCCTGGAATAGCGTCAGTTTTTAGACCTAGTGATGGAACAGCTCATGAATGCAAAACGTCTTCTGAAGAAATAAGTATTCGGATGGTTATTTCTATTGGGAGGACAACTCGGTTGTCTACTTCTAATAGTCGGAGTTCTCCTGGCTTTAATTCTTGTGTTGGGATTATGTAGGAGTCAAAGTTTAAGTCTTCATAATCAGTATATTCATAGCTTCAGTATCATTGGTGGCCTATTGTTTTCACGGTTAAAGAGGGGTTATTGATTTCGTCTATTATATAAAGGATTCGGAGGGAAGGTAGAGCGATTAGGATTAGGATAATGGCGGGTAGGATAGTTCATACTGTTTCTACTTCCTGTGCGTCTATTGTGCTTGTATGAGTTAATTTTGTAGTCAATATTAGGGAAATGATGTAGAGAACTAAAGAACTGATTAAGAATACAATTATTAGTGTATGGTCATGAAAATGAAGTAGCTCCTCTATAATAGGGGAGGTTGCGTCCTGTAATCCGAGTTGAAATGGGTACGCCATAGAGGTATATAGGGGTTTCACCTATAATTTAACCTTGACAAAGTTATGTAATATTTTACTAATACCTCCTGATTGAGAAAGACATAGTGGTTATGACATTGGCTTGAAACCAATTTTAGGGGGTTCGATTCCTTCCTTTCTTATTTTTGGATTACATATGTAGGTTCTTCGAACGTGTGATATGGAGGGGGACATCCATGTAGTCATTCAATATTAGTTGTAGTAAGTTCTACTATAGCAACTTCTCGTTTGGATGCAAAGGCCTCTCAGATTATAAAAATTATAAGCATCACCGCTGTAAGCGAGATAAACGATCCTATAGAGGAGACGGTATTTCAGGTGGTATATGCATCTGGATAGTCAGAGTACCGACGAGGTATTCCGGATAAACCTAGGAAATGCTGAGGGAAGAAAGTTATATTTACTCCCACAAATATAATTGTAAAGTGAATCTTTGCTCAAGTATCGTTAAGAGTATAACCTGAGAATAAGGGGAATCAGTGGGCAAATCCTCCCATAATGGCAAAAACTGCTCCCATTGAGAGCACATAGTGAAAATGAGCTACAACATAATACGTATCATGAAGAACGATGTCTAAGGACGAATTAGCTAGGACAATGCCTGTTAGCCCGCCTACTGTGAATAAGAAAATAAACCCTAAAGCTCATAGCATAGCTGGAGATCATTTAATATTGCCTCCGTGAAGTGTTGCCAGTCAACTAAATACTTTTACTCCTGTTGGAATAGCGATAATTATAGTGGCGGATGTGAAGTATGCTCGTGTGTCTACGTCTATTCCTACAGTAAACATATGGTGAGCTCATACGATAAAGCCTAAAAACCCAATAGATATTATTGCCCATACTATTCCTATATAGCCGAAAGGCTCTTTTTTCCCTGAGTAGTAAGTGACAATGTGAGAAATTATTCCGAACCCTGGCAGGATAAGAATGTAAACTTCAGGATGTCCGAAGAATCAGAATAAGTGTTGATATAGGATAGGGTCTCCTCCTCCAGCGGGATCGAAAAATGTCGTATTAAGATTACGGTCTGTTAAAAGTATTGTAATTCCAGCAGCCAGTACAGGCAGGGATAGTAGGAGTAGAACTGCTGTAATTAGTACTGATCATACAAATAGGGGGGTTTGATACTGGGATATTGCAGGGGGTTTTATGTTGATAATAGTAGTAATGAAATTAATTGCCCCTAAAATAGAAGAGACTCCGGCTAAATGTAAGGAGAAAATTGTAAGATCAACGGATGCTCCTGCATGGGCCAGATTGCCAGCCAGTGGGGGGTAAACGGTCCACCCCGTTCCTGCACCTGCTTCTACCATAGAAGATGCTAATAGTAGAAGAAAAGATGGAGGAAGAAGTCAGAAGCTCATGTTATTTATTCGGGGGAATGCCATGTCCGGAGCACCAATTATTAATGGCACTAGTCAGTTTCCAAAGCCCCCAATTATAATGGGCATGACTATGAAGAAGATTATTACGAAAGCATGGGCGGTTACGACGACGTTATAAATTTGATCGTCGCCTAGTAAAGTACCGGGCTGACCTAGTTCGGCTCGGATGAGGAGGCTCAAGGCAGTGCCTACTATGCCGGCTCATGCTCCAAATAGTAAGTATAAAGTACCAATATCTTTGTGATTAGTAGAGAACAGTCATCGGTTAATGAACATAGGTAAAATGGCTGATAAAAGCATTAGACTGTAAATCTAAAAATAGAGGTTTAAGTCCTCTTTTTGCCAAGCTCTGTGGTGAATTTTCATATTGAATTGCAAATTCAAAGAAGCAGCCTAGACGCCGCCGGGGCTTCTCCCGCCTTTTTTTCTACGCGGCGGGAGAAGGTAGATTGAAGCCAGTTACTAGGGTATTTAGCTGTTAACTAAAATTTCGTGAGGTAGAAGCTCACCAATCTAGGGAGGGCTTAGCTTAATTAAAGTGTTTGATTTGCATTCAATTGATGTAAGATAGATTCTTGCAGCCCTTAGAGGTGATTTGGTCAGGGGTTAAGTGTATAGCACTTGCTTAGAGCTTTGAAGGCTCTTGGTCTGGTCTAACCTAAACTCCTAGTCCAAGACTGATAATATAGGTGTTAGCGGGAGTAGTATAGTTGAGATAATGATTAAGGGGGGTAGTAGGGTTGCCTTTTTTGTGTACTCGAATTGTCATTTTATTTTTATGTTATTTGTGGACGGGAATATGGTAAGTGCGGTGCTATATGTGAGTCGCAGGTAGAAATATAAGTTAAGTAGAGCGGTGATGGCTATTAGTGTTGGAATAATAATTATGTTATTTTTTGTTAATTCTTGAATAATTATTCATTTAGGGATGAAGCCAGATAATGGGGGTAGTCCTCCTAGGGATAATATTAAGATTAAGATTATGGAGGTGATTAGGGGAAATTTATTTCATATGTGGGATAAGGATAAGGTTGTGGTGGATGAGTTTAATATGAATAGTATGAAGGTAGATAGTGTTATTAGAATATATAAAGTTAAGTTTAGGATTATTATTGTAGGGTTGTAAATAATGATAGCGGCTATTCAGCCTATGTGGGCAATGGAGGAGTATGCTATGATTTTTCGTAGTTGAGTTTGATTTAGTCCGCCTCAGCCTCCTACTAGAACGGATGCGAGGGCTATTAGTATAAGAAGGTTGGTGTTAATTGATGGGGAGATTTGATATAGGATGGATATAGGTGCGATTTTTTGTCATGTTAGTAGGATTATTCCTGATATAAGTGTTACTCCTTGTGCTACTTCGGGAACTCAGAAGTGGAATGGAGATAGGCCTAGTTTTATTGTTAGGGCGGTGGTTATTATGATGGATGCGATGGGGTTTGAGATTTTTGAGATTACTCATTGGCCGGAGTAAAGAAGGTTAATGGTGACTCCTATTATTAGTAATATTGAGGCAGTAGCTTGTGTAAGAAAATATTTTGTAGAGGCTTCTATGGCTCGTGGATTATACTTTTTTATGAGGATAGGGATGATGGCTAGCATGTTTATTTCGAATCCAATTCAGATCAGTAATCAGTGCGAGCTTAGTATGACGATTATGGTCCCTGCCATGATAGTTGCTATAATAATAGTGAGAATAGGGGGTTTTATTAGTACGGGAAGGGTATAAACCAACATTTTCGGGGTATGGGCCCGATAGCTTAATTTAGCTGACCTTACTGTAGAATATAGTGTAAGTTTGGTAGCACGAAGATCTTTGAATTCTTAAGATTAGGTTCGAAGCCTATTATTCTAGAAATAAGAGGATTTAAACCTCTATTATTTACTCTATCAAAGTAACTCTTTTATCAGACATATTTCTTATGTTTGGGGTGGGATACTCGCGGTAATAATGGGTAAGGCAACATGTCATATGCATAGGGCTAAAGTTAGGGGTAGAAAATTTTTTCACAATAAGTGTATTAATTGATCATAGCGGAATCGAGGGTATGATGCTCGAATTCATAGGAAGCAGATAGTTAGTAAGAGGGTTTTTATAGTGAAGTTAATAGAGTAGAGTTCTGGTATAAATGGGTTGTGGAATGCACCGAAGAATAGAATTGTTGTGAGGATATTTATTATAATGATATTTGCGTACTCTGCTAGAAAGAATAGGGCAAAAGGACCCGCTGCATACTCTACGTTAAATCCAGAAACTAGTTCGGATTCTCCTTCAGTTAAGTCGAAGGGGGCTCGGTTAGTTTCTGCTAGAGTAGAAATGAATCATATCATGGCTAGGGGCCAGGCCGGAAAGATTAGTCATATATGTTCTTGGGTGATAATTAGTGTGGATAGTGTAAATGACCCGTTTATTAGGAGGACTGATAGGAGAATGATTGCTAGTGTTACTTCATATGAGATTGTTTGAGCTACTGCTCGGAGGGCTCCGATTAGAGCGTATTTGGAGTTTGAGGCTCATCCTGACCAAAGGATGGAGTATACGGCGAGACTTGATATTGCTAGTATGAATAGGACTCCTAAGTTTATATTAATGAGTGGGTAGGGCATTGGGAGAGGGATTCATATAGTTAGGGCTAGTGATAGAGCTAGAATGGGGGCTAGAATGAATATTGATATGGAGGATGTAAGTGGTCGTAGAGGTTCTTTTGTGAAGAGTTTTACTGCATCTGCGATTGGTTGAAGGAGGCCGTAGGGGCCTACGATATTAGGCCCTTTTCGAAGTTGTATGTAGCCTAAGACTTTTCGTTCAACGAGGGTGAGGAAGGCTACGGCAAGAAGGATTGGGATGATAAGAGAGATAATGTTGATAAAGAACATTTTGTTAGGGAGAGGAATTGAACCTCTGATAATAAAGGTTTAAGTTTTACGCAGTTACCGGGCTCTGCCACCCTAACAAAGCCCCTTTTCTCGGGCTTATGAGGAGATAAACTGGTTAGATTGAGTTGACTTCATCTATTAGTTTTAAGGCGCCTTTGTGAGGTAGGCCTTACATCCCTTGTCCTTTCGTACTGGGGGAGGTTATATAATAGATAGAAACCGACCTGGATTACTCCGGTCTGAACTCAGATCACGTAGGACTTTAATCGTTGAACAAACGAACCCTTAATAGCTGCTGCACCATTAGGATGTCCTGATCCAACATCGAGGTCGTAAACCCTATTGTCGATATGGACTCTTGAATAGGATTGCGCTGTTATCCCTAGGGTAACTTGTTCCGTTGATCAAAAATTATTGGATCAATAAGTGATGTTATATTTTGACTTGTGGGTCTAAATTTTAATCACTCGGGAGTTTTTTTATATTCCGAGGTCACCCCAACCTAAATTGCTAACCCACAATAATGGTGTAATGTTATGCCTTGTAGGTATTTAGTATCCATAAGTTTGGGTTAGTTAATTAAAGCTCCATAGGGTCTTCTCGTCTTATTGTGGCATTCCCGCCTCTTCACGGGAAGGTCAATTTCACTGATTGGGAATAAGAGACAGTTAAACCCTCGTGTGGCCATTCATACAAGTCCTTATTTAGAGAACAAATGATTATGCTACCTTTGCACGGTCAGGATACCGCGGCCGTTAAACAAGTGTCACTGGGCAGGCAGTGCCTCCAATACTAGAAATGCTGGAGGTGATGTTTTTGGTAAACAGGCGGGGTTTGTGTTTGCCGAGTTCCTTTTACTCCTTTTAATCTTTCCTTAAATGCATGCCTGTGTTGGGTTAACAATAGGGTAGATAAGTATTTCATTTTTGGGTTGATATTATCAGATTGTTAACTATCAGTGGTCTATCCGTTTCTGATATAAGCTTATGCGGGGAGAAAATAGTTCTTGTTACTCATCTAGCATTGTTGCTTCTATATTTAAATAGAATGGCCCAGGAGGTATAATTAGGAGTTGATGTAATATGATTGGGATTAAGTTATATTGTTTGTTGAGCTGGAACGCTTTCTCAATTGGTGGCTGCTTTTAAGCCAACTATGGTGATGTTAGTATATACTCTCTAATAAAGGTTGTATCCTGATTCTAAGAAGCTGTACCTTCTTAGACTATATTTTAAATTTACATTAAAATTTTGTTTTTTTTAGGTAAATTTAAAGTTGAACTAAAATTCTGTTTGTGGGCAACCAGCTATCACCAGGCTCGTTAGGCTTTTCACCTCTACCCACAAATCTTCTCACTATTTTGCTACATAGATGAGTTGATCCTTTTAGATTGTTTATGGGTAGCTCGTCTGGTTTCGGGGAGCTTAGCTTAAGTTCTCTTTGTTAAGTCGTTTCTGGCTAGTTCATTATGCAAAAGGTAAAAGGGGTAATCTTTGCTGTTTAATACTGTTAAGATGTCTTTCATCATTCCCTTACGGTACTATCTCTATCGCTCCAATTAAAATTTCTATCTCCTATACTTTTATTATTTAACTAAATGTTTTACTTTATATGTCTGTGATACTTAAGTTTGGGGTTAGTTGGGCTAGCTTTTGTTCAAAGTGGTCATAAGTAATGAAATCTTCTGGGTGTAGGCCAGACGCTTTAGTTAAGCTACACTTTGATTAATCCAAGCACACCTTCCGGTATGCTTACCTTGTTACGACTTGTCTCCTCTTGTGTCTTAGTTAAGTTAATATGGTTATGGTTGTGTCTTATTACTTGAGGAGGGTGACGGGCGGTGTGTGCGTGCTTCATGGCCCTATTCAATTAAGCTCTCTATTCTTAATTTACTACTAAATCCTCCTTCAGTTTTTAATTTCATAAAAACGTTCGTGGAATGTTCTTGGGTAGAAAATGTAGCCCATTTCTTCCCACCCCATAAGTTACACCTTGACCTAACTTTTTTATGTAAAATGATTGTGCTTACTATTCTACCTTTTGAGGGTTTGCTGAAGATGGCGGTATATAGACTGAATTAGCAAAGGGTGGTGAGGTTTATCGGGGTTTATCGATTATAGAACAGGCTCCTCTAGAGGGATATAAAGCACCGCCAAGTCCTTTGAGTTTTAAGCTATTGCTAGTAGTCCTCTGGCGAATTATTTTGTTGTAAAATTATCTATGTTTAGGGCTAAGCATAGTGGGGTATCTAATCCCAGTTTGGGTCTTAGCTATCGTGTAGTCAGATTATTATAAAGTCACTTTCGTGGTCTATTTTATGGTAACTGTAGCTTTTTACGGCTTAGTTAAGTTTTAACTTTAGTGCAAAGGTATCTTAAACACGCTTTACGCCGTGGGCCTATTAGTTTGGGTTAATCGTATGACCGCGGTGGCTGGCACGAAATTTACCAACCCTTTTTAGTATGGCTTAGTCAAACTTTCGTTTATGGCTTAATTTTTATCACTGCTGTATCCCGTGGGGGTGTGGCTTAGCAAGGTGTTATGAGCTACTTAAGAGTGTGCTTGATACCTGCTCCTTTAGATCACTGCTGATTTTAAGGGCATTCTCACTGGGGCGTGGAGACTTGCATGTGTAAGTCTACTAAGAACTAATAGGAAGGCTAGGACCAAACCTTTGTGTTTATGGAGTCGTGCGACTCATCTTGGCATTTTCAGTGCCTTGCTTTATTAATTAAGCTACATTAACTTATACTGAAATTGTAGTGTGTATAATAAATAAAATACATAGTAAATATGAGAGGAAAAAAAAAGGGGATGCTATCTATAGATAGACCACGAGATCGAATGCGTGTAAGACTGTTGTGTTAAGTTAACTAGAGTAGCAATACATTTGTATACAATTTAAATAAAGCTTGTGAGTATTGTATGCACTTAGTCCTGTTTTTGGGGTTTGGCAGGACATAAATAAGTGTATAATAGATGACATGAGTTTATGGGGGGTAAGGGGGGTTTGTATAAGTTAACTTAATGTCTTGCGCGTGTACGTACGTGTACACACGTGTACGTACGTGTACACACGTGTACGTACGTGTACACACGTGTACGTACGTGTACACACGTGTACGTACGTGTACACACGTGTACGTACGTGTACACACGTGTACGTACGTGTACACACGTGTACGTACGTGTACACACGTGTACGTACGTGTACACACGTGTACGTACGTGTACACACGTGTACGTACGTGTACACACGTGTACGTACGTGTACACACGTGTACGTACGTGTACACACGTGTGTCCTAGAATTATATGTCCTGAAACCATTGACTGAATAGCACCTTGATTTTATGCGTGAGTTGATAAATGATAATGAATAAGTCCAGCTACAAGTTATTTGACTGCATTAGGGCCGCGACGGGCATATTCCCTGAGAGCAGAAGATAAGTTAGAGTTAGTGCCGTTGCGGTCATAGATGAGTGATAGCAGATTCCCCCCCTAAAAATAAAAGATACCAAATGCATGACACCACAGTTATGTGTGATCATGGGCTGATTAGTCACTAGTCCATCGAGATGTCCCATTTGCGAGAATTAGTAGGATTGGAATAAATAGAGTCATGGCCCTGAGGTAAGAACCAGATGCCAGGTATAGTTTCATGATAGTAACCCCCACATTAGCATGGGCCCGGAGCGAGAAGAGTGACATTACAGGCAAGGATTGATGGTTTCTCGAGGCATGGTGATTAAGCCCTTATTGGACTAAGTGATATGCATCTAGTTACTGTTGAGGATCAATGGGTTGTGGAATTGGACTAGACATGTCCTATGTAAAGATATAATATCATGTACATGCTTATATGCATGGGGCAAGCCATTAATGCACGACGTACATAGGGGAGGGAAAGAAGGATTTTTTGGAGATACTGACATAGCACAGTAGAGGTGGTCCAATATATGAATGTAGGGGGTGTCAGGGAATAGTTTAAGAAGAATTTCAGCTTTGGGTGCTGATGGTGGAGCAAGAGCTTCTTCCTTGAGTCTTAGGGAGGGCGACTACTCTCCATTTTTGGTTTACAAGACCAAGGTAATGATTATACTACAAAGACTCTTCATTTTAGAAGATTATTTTCGATAACGCTAATTGTTGGCATTAGAATCAATAGGATGGTGAAATATAGAATTGAGGCGACCTGTCCGATAATGATGAAAGGGTGTTCAACTGGCTGTCCTCCAATCCAAGTTAAAGTGAGAAGATCGGCGACTAAAAGTCAGAATAGGCATTGGCTGAGGGGTCGGAATATTATACTGCGTTGCTTAGATGTGTGGAGGAATGGAATGAATGCTAAAATTAGGATGGAGAATACTAGGGCGAGTACACCTCCTAATTTATTAGGGATAGATCGTAGGATGGCATAGGCGAATAGGAAGTATCATTCAGGTTTGATATGTGGAGGGGTGTTTAGGGGGTTTGCAGGGGTGAGTTGTCTGGATCTCCTAATAGGTCTGGTGAAAATAAAACTAGTGATATTAAGACTAGGAGCAGGAGTAGGATTCCTAGGATATCTTTAATTGTGTAGTAGGGGTGAAACGGAATTTTGTCTGAGTCTGATGTGATTCCTGAGGGGTTGTTGGATCCGGTTTCGTGTAGAAATAGGAGGTGTACTATTGCTAGAGCTGCGATGATGAATGGAAAGATAAAATGAAATGCAAAGAATCGTGTTAAGGTTGCTTTGTCTACTGAGAAGCCACCTCAGATTCACTCTACTAAGTTGGTTCCGATATAGGGGATGGCGGAGAGAAGGTTAGTGATTACAGTTGCCCCTCAAAATGATATTTGTCCTCACGGCAGTACATAGCCTATGAATGCTGTGGCTATGGTTGCGAATAGTAGTACAATTCCAATGTTTCATGTTTCTATGAATACATAGGATCCATAGTATAGGCCTCGTCCCACATGTATGAATAGGCAGATGAAGAATATGGAAGCGCCATTTGCATGTATATAGCGGATAATTCAGCCGTAGTTAACGTCTCGACAGATGTGGGTGACCGATGAAAAAGCTGTGGCCGTGTCCGATGTGTAGTGTATAGCTAGAAATAAACCTGTTAGAATCTGTAGAATCAAGCATACTCCTAATAAGGACCCGAAATTCCATCAAGCAGAGATGTTAGATGGCGCTGGGAGGTCAATGAATGAATTGTTGACAATTTTGGCTAGTGGGTGGGTTTTTCGAATGTTGGTCATTAATGTTCTTATAGTTGAAATACAACGATGATTTTTCATGTCATTAGTCATGGTTAAATTCCATGTAGGAATAATGATAACATACATTGTATTTATTTTAAGTATCGTTTTTGTGATGAGTTTTGTGGGTTTTGCCACTAAACCATCTCCTATTTATGGTGGGCTTGTGCTAATTATTAGCGGTGGGATTGGTTGTGCGATTGTTCTGAATTTTGGGGGTTCTTTTTTAGGGCTGATAGTGTTTTTAATTTATTTGGGGGGTATATTAGTAGTATTTGGTTATACAACTGCTATGGCTACTGAGCAATACCCTGAGGTGTGAGTTTCAAATAAGGCTGTTCTAGCGGCTTTTATTACTGGTCTATTGTCTGAGTTGTTGACTGCTTGCTATATTTTGAAGGATGATGAGGTGGAGGTAGTATTAAAGTTTAATGGAATAGGGGATTGGGTAATTTATGATACGGGGGACTCTGGGTTTTTTAGTGAAGAGGCTATGGGTATTGCGGCTTTATATAGTTATGGAACCTGGTTGGTGATTGTTACAGGTTGGTCGCTGTTAACTGGTGTGTTGGTTATCATGGAAGTTACCCGTGGTAATTAAGGATTAGTAGGCTGAGAATTATAGTTAGTATGAACGATAGGAAATAGAGCTTGATGAGACCCTTTTGATTTGAAATAAGGGTAGAAGATTTTATTTGGAAATACGAGATTGATTTGGGTAGGATGTTTTCTAGTCAGATGGAGTCCAGAAGTATAGATGCTGATTTCTGGCTGATGGTTAAACTTGTTTTAGGTGTGAGGCGGTGCATAATGGTTGGATAATAGCCAAGGAGGGTGGAAAATTTAAAGTAATTAGATGGATAGTTAAATTTGAGTCCTTGTATGGTAAGGTTTAGTTCTAGTGCCAGGATGAAACCCAAGATAGTTACTGCAAGGGCTATCATTTTTAGATAATGAGGCATAGTTATCTGTGGGATGGTGGTGGGTGTGATGCTGTGGGAGATAATGTATCCTGCAAATACACTTCCGATAAGGAGTCGTTTAATAGAGTTAATTAGGAGAGGATTATTCTCGTTGATAAGGATTATAGGGGAGAAGCGGGGCTGGCCTAGTAGAGCGAAGAATATAATTCGGGTGCTGTAGGCAGCGGTTAGGGATGTGGCAACGAGTGTAATTAAGAGGGCTCAGGCGTTGGTATTCGACGTGTTAGCGGACTCGATGATCAGGTCTTTGGAGTAGAATCCTGTAAGGAAAGGTATGCCTGTTAATGCGAGGCTTCCGACAATCAGGGAAGTTGTGGTGAAGGGAAGGACTTTAAATAGGCCACCTATCTTTCGAATGTCTTGTTCATCGTTTAGGCTGTGGATAATTGACCCTGAACATATGAATAACATAGCTTTAAAAAATGCGTGAGTGCAGATGTGTAAGAAGGCTAGGTAAGGCTGGTTAATGCCAATTGTTACTATTATTAGGCCTAGTTGGCTTGAGGTAGAGAACGCTACAATTTTTTTGATATCGTTCTGTGTAAGAGCGCAGATTGCAGTAAATAGTGTAGTAATAGCCCCTAAGCATAAAGTGAGGGTTTGAATAGTTTGATTATGCTCTATTAGTGGATGAAAGCGGATAAGAAGAAATACTCCTGCTACAACTATTGTGCTTGAGTGAAGTAGGGCTGATACAGGAGTGGGGCCTTCTATGGCTGAGGGGAGTCAGGGATGTAAGCCGAATTGAGCAGATTTACCGGTAGCTGCTAATAGTAAGCCAAGTAGCGGCAAATTAAAATTATCGTTTGTTGTAATAAAGATTTGTTGAAGGTCTCATGTGTTTAAGTTCAATAGAAACCATGCTATGGTTATAATGAAGCCTACATCTCCAATACGGTTATAGAGGATAGCTTGTAGGGCAGCTGTATTTGCATCGGTTCGGCCGTATCATCATCCAATAAGTAAAAATGATATAATGCCAACTCCTTCTCAGCCAATGAATAGTTGGAATATGTTGTTTGCGGTGACTAAGACTATTATAGTAATAAGAAATAAGAGAAGATACTTGAAAAATCGGTTAATATAAGGATCGGAGTGTATATATCATATAGAAAACTCTATAATAGACCACGTGACAAAAAGGGCTACGGGCACAAAGATTATTGAGAAGTAGTCTAATTTAAAACTCATGGATAGTTTTATGGTCTGGATTGTTATTCAATGTCAGTTTGAAACAATTGTTTCCTGTCCTGAGTAGATGAATATTATTGTGGGAATTATGCTAATTATGAATGCGTAAGAAGTAGCGGTTTTTACATAGTATGGGTATAGCTTATTTTTGTAGAGTTTAGTAGAGGTTATAATGATGGGCAAAGTAAGAATGACTAGAGCTGTGATTATGCATGAAGTAAATATATTTATTACTTTTATTTGGAGTTGCACCAATTTTTTGGTTCCTAAGACCAATGGATTACTTCTATCCTATAAAAGTTGAAAAAGCCATGTTCTTATACATGGGAGCATGAGTTAGCAGTTCTTGCAGTACTTTTTCGGTAAGCAAAAAGGTTTGAGCTTTTATTATTAGATTCACAATCTAATGTTTTTGTTAAACTATGCTTACAGTAGATGGGACCGAGAATAATTTTAGGGTTAAGGGATAGGAGGAGTAGAGGCAGTAGATGCAAGGTTATTAGGGCATTTTCTCGTGTGAATGACGGTTTGATATTTTTGATATGGTGGGAATATTTACCACGCTGTGTGGTGATTAGTATATAAAGTGAGTATAGGGCAGTGATGGTGATGTTAATTCCTATTAGAATAATAGTAATGTTGGATCATGAGAATGAGGATATCACTACAAATAGTTCTCCGATAAGATTAATTGTTGGAGGAAGAGCCAGATTTGTGAGGCTTGCTAATAACCATCAGGCTGCTATCAGGGGAAGGAGGGTTTGAAGTCCTCGTGCGAGAATCATAGTACGGCTATGGATTCGTTCGTAATTGGAGTTGCTAAGCAGAATAGCATCGAGGATGTTAAACCATGGGCAATTATTAGGGCTGTTGCACCTATATAACTTCATGGTGTTTGAATAAGAACCGCTACAATAACGAGTGCCATATGACTAACTGAGGAGTATGCAATTAGGGATTTTAGATCTGTTTGACGGAGACAGATAGAGCTTGTTATGATTATGCCTCATAGAGATAATATTATGAAAGGATACGCTATGAAGTTGGTCAGGGGGTTTAGTAGGGTTGTAATTCGTATCATGCCATAGCCTCCTAATTTCAGGAGTACGGCGGCAAGTACCATGGAGCCGGCAATAGGGGCCTCTACGTGTGCTTTTGGTAGTCACAAGTGGAGGCCGTATAGAGGTATCTTTACTATGAATGCTATCATGCATGCCAATCATAAGAAAACATTAGATCAGGAGTTTGGCAGAGGTTGAATTCAGTATTGAATTATGAGAAAATTTAGGGAGCCCATGAAATTGTGGATGTAAAGGAGAGCTACTAGGAGTGGGAGAGATCCTATTAAAGTATAAAATAAGAAGTAGAGCCCTGCGTTTAGTCGTTCAGTTTGATTCCCCCATCGGGTAATAATGATCAGGGTTGGGATTAGTGTTGCCTCAAATAGGATGTAAAAGAAGATAAGTTCAGAGGCGGTGAAAGTTATAATTAGGAACAACTGGAGAAGAATCAGTATTGAAATATATAGTTTTTTTCGAGTTAAGGGTTCTTTTGATAAATGGTGTTGGCTTGCTATAAGTATAAGGGGTAGAAGTCATGTTGTAAGTGCTAGTAGCGGTGCTGATAGGGAGTCAGAGAAAAATATTAAGGAGGGGTTCAATGTATTATCATTTGGTTGATTCAGGTAGAATAAGCTGATTAAGCTGATTAGCAAACCATATGTTGTCGTGTTAATTCAGATTATGTTAGGCTTTGATACTCATGTAAGGGGGATCAGTATGATAGTGGGGATGATAATTTTTAGCATTGTAAGAGGTTTAGGTTTTGTACGTAATCAGTCCCGTAGGTGTTAGATACTATAACTAGTAGAGATAGTCCTAATGCTGCTTCGCAGGCAGCAAATACTAGTAGTACGATTGGTATCATGCTGGCTAATGTAAGGTGGTTGTTGAGAATAGTTACAGATATTATTACAAATAGTGATAATATTATGCCCTCTAAGCATAGTAGCGATGATATTAGGTGTGATCGATAAACAAGTATACCTATTAGAGAAAGAATGAATGCCAGAAAGATATTAATATATACTATGGACATATGATAATTATGAGATAAATCATAATCTAATGAGTCGAAATCATTTGTTTTGGCTTAAACTAATTATCATATTCGGTTCATTCTAGCCCCTTTTCGGTTCATTCGTACGCTAGGCTTGCAGCTAGGAGGGAGATTAGTAGGAGTGCTATGATAAGTATTGTTGTCAACTTGTTGGTTTGTGACGCTCAGGGAAGTGGGAGTAGGAGTGCGATTTCTAGGTCGAAAAGCAGGAATGTGATGGCAACTAGGAAGAATTTTATAGAGAAAGGTAGGCGAGCAGATCCCATGGGGTCAAAACCACATTCGTAGGGGCTTGTCTTGTCTGTATAAATATTTAGTTGGGGAAGTCAGAATGCGATTAGTACAAGTAAGGACGCTAGGGTTACATTAGTTATCAAGGTTAGTATTACGTTTATTACTTCTTTCCAGGTTGATCTGGAGCTAACTGATTGGAAGTCAATTGTACTAGTTATACTAAAGAAATAGGATCCTCATCAATAAATAGATACATATAAGAATAGTCAGACTACATCAACAAAGTGTCAATATCATGCAGCGGCTTCAAATCCGAAGTGGTGGTTTGATGTGAAGTGGTAGTATAGTTGTCGGAGAAAGCACACGATAAGGAATGTGGAGCCAATAATTACATGTAGTCCGTGAAACCCAGTAGCTATAAAAAAGGTAGATCCGTACACTCCGTCGGAGATTGTAAAAGATGTCTCGTAGTATTCGGAGGCCTGTAATAGTGTAAAATATACGCCTAAGGAGATTGTAATAAATAGGCCTTGAAGTATGTGTTTACGATTGCCTTCTATTAAACTATGATGGGCTCAAGTAATAGATACTCCGGAGGCTAGGAGGACTGAGGTGTTGAGTAGAGGAACTTCTAGTGGGTTAAGAGGAATAATGCCGGTGGGAGGTCAGCAACCTCCAAGTTCAGGAGTAGGGGCTAGGCTGGAATGGTAAAAGGCTCAAAAGAAGCCTGCAAAGAAAAATACTTCTGATACAATAAAAAGAACTATTCCGTACCGTAGTCCTTTTTGTACAATAGGGGTGTGATGTCCTTGGAATGTGCCTTCTCGGATCACATCTCGTCATCACTGGTATATGGTTAGCAGGTTGGTTGTGAATCCTAATGTAAGTAGGGATATTGAGTTATAGTGAAATCATATGATAAGACCCGATGTTATAAGAAGGGCAGAAAGGGCTCCTGTTAGCGGTCATGGGCTTGGGTTAACTATATGGTAAGCGTGAGTTTGGTGGGTCATTAGGTGTTGTCATGTAAGTATAGACTTACTAGTAAGGTAAAGACATAGGCTTGAATTAAGGCAACAGCAAACTCTAGAATCGTAAATAGAATTAAAATAATAAAAGTGATGAAAGCTGTGGTCGCGCTAATATTAATAAGAGCTAAGGTAGCCCCTCCAATCAAATGGATTAGGAGGTGTCCTGCAGTAATATTGGCGGTTAATCGAACGGCTAGAGCTATGGGTTGAATGAATAGACTAATAGTTTCGATGATTACTAGTATTGGAATTAGGGGAAGAGGGGTGCCTTGGGGTAGAAAGTGTGCCAAGGATGCTTTGGTCTTATAGCGGAAACCGGTAATTACTGTCCCTGCTCATAGGGGGATTGCTATTCCGAGGTTTATAGAGAGTTGTGTCGTGGGCGTAAATGAGTGGGGTAGTAGTCCAAGTAGGTTAGTTGAACCAATGAATAGAATTAGTGATATAAGTATGAGAGCTCAGGTTCGTCCCTTTTGATTATGAATTGCTAGTATTTGTTTTGATGTTAATTGAATTAATCATTGCTGAATGGAGATTAACCGATTATTGATTAGGCGATTGGGTGCTGGGAATAAAATGGAAGGGAATATGACGATCAGTACTACAATAGGGAGACCTATTATTGAGGGGGCAGCGAAAGAGGCGAATAAATTTTCGTTCATTTGTTTTCTCAAGGATTATGTTGACTAGTGATTTTAGTAGACTTGGTTATTGGGTTTTCCGGGTAGTGGTGATTTGAAATTTTTAGTTGGAATAGAATGAAGAGGGTGAGAAATATTGAAAAGATTATAATAAATCAGGTGGATGTGTCTAGCTGTGGCATTTCATTAAGGGGAGGTTAAAACTCCCAGTCTTTAACTTAAAAGGTTAATGCTTTATAGCTTCTTAATGAGTAAGTCTAGTCTAGGTTATACTATTAAGGCAGATCAGGTTTCAAAATAAGATAGGGGGACTATTTCAAGAACAATGGGTATAAAGCTATGGTTAGATCCGCAGATTTCAGAGCACTGGCCATAATACAGTCCCGGTCGTATGGCTATAAGGGTGGTTTGGTTTAGTCGTCCTGGAATAGCGTCAGTTTTTAGACCTAGTGATGGAACAGCTCATGAATGCAAAACGTCTTCTGAAGAAATAAGTATTCGGATGGTTATTTCTATTGGGAGGACAACTCGGTTGTCTACTTCTAATAGTCGGAGTTCTCCTGGCTTTAATTCTTGTGTTGGGATTATGTAGGAGTCAAAGTTTAAGTCTTCATAATCAGTATATTCATAGCTTCAGTATCATTGGTGGCCTATTGTTTTCACGGTTAAAGAGGGGTTATTGATTTCGTCTATTATATAAAGGATTCGGAGGGAAGGTAGAGCGATTAGGATTAGGATAATGGCGGGTAGGATAGTTCATACTGTTTCTACTTCCTGTGCGTCTATTGTGCTTGTATGAGTTAATTTTGTAGTCAATATTAGGGAAATGATGTAGAGAACTAAAGAACTGATTAAGAATACAATTATTAGTGTATGGTCATGAAAATGAAGTAGCTCCTCTATAATAGGGGAGGTTGCGTCCTGTAATCCGAGTTGAAATGGGTACGCCATAGAGGTATATAGGGGTTTCACCTATAATTTAACCTTGACAAAGTTATGTAATATTTTACTAATACCTCCTGATTGAGAAAGACATAGTGGTTATGACATTGGCTTGAAACCAATTTTAGGGGGTTCGATTCCTTCCTTTCTTATTTTTGGATTACATATGTAGGTTCTTCGAACGTGTGATATGGAGGGGGACATCCATGTAGTCATTCAATATTAGTTGTAGTAAGTTCTACTATAGCAACTTCTCGTTTGGATGCAAAGGCCTCTCAGATTATAAAAATTATAAGCATCACCGCTGTAAGCGAGATAAACGATCCTATAGAGGAGACGGTATTTCAGGTGGTATATGCATCTGGATAGTCAGAGTACCGACGAGGTATTCCGGATAAACCTAGGAAATGCTGAGGGAAGAAAGTTATATTTACTCCCACAAATATAATTGTAAAGTGAATCTTTGCTCAAGTATCGTTAAGAGTATAACCTGAGAATAAGGGGAATCAGTGGGCAAATCCTCCCATAATGGCAAAAACTGCTCCCATTGAGAGCACATAGTGAAAATGAGCTACAACATAATACGTATCATGAAGAACGATGTCTAAGGACGAATTAGCTAGGACAATGCCTGTTAGCCCGCCTACTGTGAATAAGAAAATAAACCCTAAAGCTCATAGCATAGCTGGAGATCATTTAATATTGCCTCCGTGAAGTGTTGCCAGTCAACTAAATACTTTTACTCCTGTTGGAATAGCGATAATTATAGTGGCGGATGTGAAGTATGCTCGTGTGTCTACGTCTATTCCTACAGTAAACATATGGTGAGCTCATACGATAAAGCCTAAAAACCCAATAGATATTATTGCCCATACTATTCCTATATAGCCGAAAGGCTCTTTTTTCCCTGAGTAGTAAGTGACAATGTGAGAAATTATTCCGAACCCTGGCAGGATAAGAATGTAAACTTCAGGATGTCCGAAGAATCAGAATAAGTGTTGATATAGGATAGGGTCTCCTCCTCCAGCGGGATCGAAAAATGTCGTATTAAGATTACGGTCTGTTAAAAGTATTGTAATTCCAGCAGCCAGTACAGGCAGGGATAGTAGGAGTAGAACTGCTGTAATTAGTACTGATCATACAAATAGGGGGGTTTGATACTGGGATATTGCAGGGGGTTTTATGTTGATAATAGTAGTAATGAAATTAATTGCCCCTAAAATAGAAGAGACTCCGGCTAAATGTAAGGAGAAAATTGTAAGATCAACGGATGCTCCTGCATGGGCCAGATTGCCAGCCAGTGGGGGGTAAACGGTCCACCCCGTTCCTGCACCTGCTTCTACCATAGAAGATGCTAATAGTAGAAGAAAAGATGGAGGAAGAAGTCAGAAGCTCATGTTATTTATTCGGGGGAATGCCATGTCCGGAGCACCAATTATTAATGGCACTAGTCAGTTTCCAAAGCCCCCAATTATAATGGGCATGACTATGAAGAAGATTATTACGAAAGCATGGGCGGTTACGACGACGTTATAAATTTGATCGTCGCCTAGTAAAGTACCGGGCTGACCTAGTTCGGCTCGGATGAGGAGGCTCAAGGCAGTGCCTACTATGCCGGCTCATGCTCCAAATAGTAAGTATAAAGTACCAATATCTTTGTGATTAGTAGAGAACAGTCATCGGTTAATGAACATAGGTAAAATGGCTGATAAAAGCATTAGACTGTAAATCTAAAAATAGAGGTTTAAGTCCTCTTTTTGCCAAGCTCTGTGGTGAATTTTCATATTGAATTGCAAATTCAAAGAAGCAGCCTAGACGCCGCCGGGGCTTCTCCCGCCTTTTTTTTCTACGCGGCGGGAGAAGGTAGATTGAAGCCAGTTACTAGGGTATTTAGCTGTTAACTAAAATTTCGTGAGGTAGAAGCTCACCAATCTAGGGAGGGCTTAGCTTAATTAAAGTGTTTGATTTGCATTCAATTGATGTAAGATAGATTCTTGCAGCCCTTAGAGGTGATTTGGTCAGGGGTTAAGTGTATAGCACTTGCTTAGAGCTTTGAAGGCTCTTGGTCTGGTCTAACCTAAACTCCTAGTCCAAGACTGATAATATAGGTGTTAGCGGGAGTAGTATAGTTGAGATAATGATTAAGGGGGGTAGTAGGGTTGCCTTTTTTGTGTACTCGAATTGTCATTTTATTTTTATGTTATTTGTGGACGGGAATATGGTAAGTGCGGTGCTATATGTGAGTCGCAGGTAGAAATATAAGTTAAGTAGAGCGGTGATGGCTATTAGTGTTGGAATAATAATTATGTTATTTTTTGTTAATTCTTGAATAATTATTCATTTAGGGATGAAGCCAGATAATGGGGGTAGTCCTCCTAGGGATAATATTAAGATTAAGATTATGGAGGTGATTAGGGGAAATTTATTTCATATGTGGGATAAGGATAAGGTTGTGGTGGATGAGTTTAATATGAATAGTATGAAGGTAGATAGTGTTATTAGAATATATAAAGTTAAGTTTAGGATTATTATTGTAGGGTTGTAAATAATGATAGCGGCTATTCAGCCTATGTGGGCAATGGAGGAGTATGCTATGATTTTTCGTAGTTGAGTTTGATTTAGTCCGCCTCAGCCTCCTACTAGAACGGATGCGAGGGCTATTAGTATAAGAAGGTTGGTGTTAATTGATGGGGAGATTTGATATAGGATGGATATAGGTGCGATTTTTTGTCATGTTAGTAGGATTATTCCTGATATAAGTGTTACTCCTTGTGCTACTTCGGGAACTCAGAAGTGGAATGGAGATAGGCCTAGTTTTATTGTTAGGGCGGTGGTTATTATGATGGATGCGATGGGGTTTGAGATTTTTGAGATTACTCATTGGCCGGAGTAAAGAAGGTTAATGGTGACTCCTATTATTAGTAATATTGAGGCAGTAGCTTGTGTAAGAAAATATTTTGTAGAGGCTTCTATGGCTCGTGGATTATACTTTTTTATGAGGATAGGGATGATGGCTAGCATGTTTATTTCGAATCCAATTCAGATCAGTAATCAGTGCGAGCTTAGTATGACGATTATGGTCCCTGCCATGATAGTTGCTATAATAATAGTGAGAATAGGGGGTTTTATTAGTACGGGAAGGGTATAAACCAACATTTTCGGGGTATGGGCCCGATAGCTTAATTTAGCTGACCTTACTGTAGAATATAGTGTAAGTTTGGTAGCACGAAGATCTTTGAATTCTTAAGATTAGGTTCGAAGCCTATTATTCTAGAAATAAGAGGATTTAAACCTCTATTATTTACTCTATCAAAGTAACTCTTTTATCAGACATATTTCTTATGTTTGGGGTGGGATACTCGCGGTAATAATGGGTAAGGCAACATGTCATATGCATAGGGCTAAAGTTAGGGGTAGAAAATTTTTTCACAATAAGTGTATTAATTGATCATAGCGGAATCGAGGGTATGATGCTCGAATTCATAGGAAGCAGATAGTTAGTAAGAGGGTTTTTATAGTGAAGTTAATAGAGTAGAGTTCTGGTATAAATGGGTTGTGGAATGCACCGAAGAATAGAATTGTTGTGAGGATATTTATTATAATGATATTTGCGTACTCTGCTAGAAAGAATAGGGCAAAAGGACCCGCTGCATACTCTACGTTAAATCCAGAAACTAGTTCGGATTCTCCTTCAGTTAAGTCGAAGGGGGCTCGGTTAGTTTCTGCTAGAGTAGAAATGAATCATATCATGGCTAGGGGCCAGGCCGGAAAGATTAGTCATATATGTTCTTGGGTGATAATTAGTGTGGATAGTGTAAATGACCCGTTTATTAGGAGGACTGATAGGAGAATGATTGCTAGTGTTACTTCATATGAGATTGTTTGAGCTACTGCTCGGAGGGCTCCGATTAGAGCGTATTTGGAGTTTGAGGCTCATCCTGACCAAAGGATGGAGTATACGGCGAGACTTGATATTGCTAGTATGAATAGGACTCCTAAGTTTATATTAATGAGTGGGTAGGGCATTGGGAGAGGGATTCATATAGTTAGGGCTAGTGATAGAGCTAGAATGGGGGCTAGAATGAATATTGATATGGAGGATGTAAGTGGTCGTAGAGGTTCTTTTGTGAAGAGTTTTACTGCATCTGCGATTGGTTGAAGGAGGCCGTAGGGGCCTACGATATTAGGCCCTTTTCGAAGTTGTATGTAGCCTAAGACTTTTCGTTCAACGAGGGTGAGGAAGGCTACGGCAAGAAGGATTGGGATGATAAGAGAGATAATGTTGATAAAGAACATTTTGTTAGGGAGAGGAATTGAACCTCTGATAATAAAGGTTTAAGTTTTACGCAGTTACCGGGCTCTGCCACCCTAACAAAGCCCCTTTTCTCGGGCTTATGAGGAGATAAACTGGTTAGATTGAGTTGACTTCATCTATTAGTTTTAAGGCGCCTTTGTGAGGTAGGCCTTACATCCCTTGTCCTTTCGTACTGGGGGAGGTTATATAATAGATAGAAACCGACCTGGATTACTCCGGTCTGAACTCAGATCACGTAGGACTTTAATCGTTGAACAAACGAACCCTTAATAGCTGCTGCACCATTAGGATGTCCTGATCCAACATCGAGGTCGTAAACCCTATTGTCGATATGGACTCTTGAATAGGATTGCGCTGTTATCCCTAGGGTAACTTGTTCCGTTGATCAAAAATTATTGGATCAATAAGTGATGTTATATTTTGACTTGTGGGTCTAAATTTTAATCACTCGGGAGTTTTTTTATATTCCGAGGTCACCCCAACCTAAATTGCTAACCCACAATAATGGTGTAATGTTATGCCTTGTAGGTATTTAGTATCCATAAGTTTGGGTTAGTTAATTAAAGCTCCATAGGGTCTTCTCGTCTTATTGTGGCATTCCCGCCTCTTCACGGGAAGGTCAATTTCACTGATTGGGAATAAGAGACAGTTAAACCCTCGTGTGGCCATTCATACAAGTCCTTATTTAGAGAACAAATGATTATGCTACCTTTGCACGGTCAGGATACCGCGGCCGTTAAACAAGTGTCACTGGGCAGGCAGTGCCTCCAATACTAGAAATGCTGGAGGTGATGTTTTTGGTAAACAGGCGGGGTTTGTGTTTGCCGAGTTCCTTTTACTCCTTTTAATCTTTCCTTAAATGCATGCCTGTGTTGGGTTAACAATAGGGTAGATAAGTATTTCATTTTTGGGTTGATATTATCAGATTGTTAACTATCAGTGGTCTATCCGTTTCTGATATAAGCTTATGCGGGGAGAAAATAGTTCTTGTTACTCATACTAGCATTGTTGCTTCTATATTTAAATAGAATGGCCCAGGAGGTATAATTAGGAGTTGATGTAATATGATTGGGATTAAGTTATATTGTTTGTTGAGCTGGAACGCTTTCTCAATTGGTGGCTGCTTTTAAGCCAACTATGGTGATGTTAGTATATACTCTCTAATAAAGGTTGTATCCTGATTCTAAGAAGCTGTACCTTCTTAGACTATATTTTAAATTTACATTAAAATTTTGTTTTTTTTAGGTAAATTTAAAGTTGAACTAAAATTCTGTTTGTGGGCAACCAGCTATCACCAGGCTCGTTAGGCTTTTCACCTCTACCCACAAATCTTCTCACTATTTTGCTACATAGATGAGTTGATCCTTTTAGATTGTTTATGGGTAGCTCGTCTGGTTTCGGGGAGCTTAGCTTAAGTTCTCTTTGTTAAGTCGTTTCTGGCTAGTTCATTATGCAAAAGGTAAAAGGGGTAATCTTTGCTGTTTAATACTGTTAAGATGTCTTTCATCATTCCCTTACGGTACTATCTCTATCGCTCCAATTAAAATTTCTATCTCCTATACTTTTATTATTTAACTAAATGTTTTACTTTATATGTCTGTGATACTTAAGTTTGGGGTTAGTTGGGCTAGCTTTTGTTCAAAGTGGTCATAAGTAATGAAATCTTCTGGGTGTAGGCCAGACGCTTTAGTTAAGCTACACTTTGATTAATCCAAGCACACCTTCCGGTATGCTTACCTTGTTACGACTTGTCTCCTCTTGTGTCTTAGTTAAGTTAATATGGTTATGGTTGTGTCTTATTACTTGAGGAGGGTGACGGGCGGTGTGTGCGTGCTTCATGGCCCTATTCAATTAAGCTCTCTATTCTTAATTTACTACTAAATCCTCCTTCAGTTTTTAATTTCATAAAAACGTTCGTGGAATGTTCTTGGGTAGAAAATGTAGCCCATTTCTTCCCACCCCATAAGTTACACCTTGACCTAACTTTTTTATGTAAAATGATTGTGCTTACTATTCTACCTTTTGAGGGTTTGCTGAAGATGGCGGTATATAGACTGAATTAGCAAAGGGTGGTGAGGTTTATCGGGGTTTATCGATTATAGAACAGGCTCCTCTAGAGGGATATAAAGCACCGCCAAGTCCTTTGAGTTTTAAGCTATTGCTAGTAGTCCTCTGGCGAATTATTTTGTTGTAAAATTATCTATGTTTAGGGCTAAGCATAGTGGGGTATCTAATCCCAGTTTGGGTCTTAGCTATCGTGTAGTCAGATTATTTTAAAGTCACTTTCGTGGTCTATTTTATGGTAACTGTAGCTTTTTACGGCTTAGTTAAGTTTTAACTTTAGTGCAAAGGTATCTTAAACACGCTTTACGCCGTGGGCCTATTAGTTTGGGTTAATCGTATGACCGCGGTGGCTGGCACGAAATTTACCAACCCTTTTTAGTATGGCTTAGTCAAACTTTCGTTTATGGCTTAATTTTTATCACTGCTGTATCCCGTGGGGGTGTGGCTTAGCAAGGTGTTATGAGCTACTTAAGAGTGTGCTTGATACCTGCTCCTTTAGATCACTGCTGATTTTAAGGGCATTCTCACTGGGGCGTGGAGACTTGCATGTGTAAGTCTACTAAGAACTAATAGGAAGGCTAGGACCAAACCTTTGTGTTTATGGAGTCGTGCGACTCATCTTGGCATTTTCAGTGCCTTGCTTTATTAATTAAGCTACATTAACTTATACTGAAATTGTAGTGTGTATAATAAATAAAATACATAGTAAATATGAGAGGAAAAAAAAAGGGGATGCTATCTATAGATAGACCACGAGATCGAATGCGTGTAAGACTGTTGTGTTAAGTTAACTAGAGTAGCAATACATTTGTATACAATTTAAATAAAGCTTGTGAGTATTGTATGCACTTAGTCCTGTTTTTGGGGTTTGGCAGGACATAAATAAGTGTATAATAGATGACATGAGTTTATGGGGGGTAAGGGGGGTTTGTATAAGTTAACTTAATGTCTTGCGCGTGTACGTACGTGTACACACGTGTACGTACGTGTACACACGTGTACGTACGTGTACACACGTGTACGTACGTGTACGTACGTGTACGTACGTGTACACACGTGTACGTACGTGTACACACGTGTACGTACGTGTACACACGTGTACGTACGTGTACACACGTGTACGTACGTGTACACACGTGTACGTACGTGTACACACGTGTACGTACGTGTACACACGTGTACGTACGTGTACACACGTGTACGTACGTGTACACACGTGTACGTACGTGTACACACGTGTACGTACGTGTACACACGTGTGTCCTAGAATTATATGTCCTGAAACCATTGACTGAATAGCACCTTGATTTTATGCGTGAGTTGATAAATGATAATGAATAAGTCCAGCTACAAGTTATTTGACTGCATTAGGGCCGCGACGGGCATATTCCCTGAGAGCAGAAGATAAGTTAGAGTTAGTGCCGTTGCGGTCATAGATGAGTGATAGCAGATTCCCCCCCTAAAAATAAAAGATACCAAATGCATGACACCACAGTTATGTGTGATCATGGGCTGATTAGTCACTAGTCCATCGAGATGTCCCATTTGCGAGAATTAGTAGGATTGGAATAAATAGAGTCATGGCCCTGAGGTAAGAACCAGATGCCAGGTATAGTTTCATGATAGTAACCCCCACATTAGCATGGGCCCGGAGCGAGAAGAGTGACATTACAGGCAAGGATTGATGGTTTCTCGAGGCATGGTGATTAAGCCCTTATTGGACTAAGTGATATGCATCTAGTTACTGTTGAGGATCAATGGGTTGTGGAATTGGACTAGACATGTCCTATGTAAAGATATAATATCATGTACATGCTTATATGCATGGGGCAAGCCATTAATGCACGACGTACATAGGGGAGGGAAAGAAGGATTTTTTGGAGATACTGACATAGCACAGTAGAGGTGGTCCAATATATGAATGTAGGGGGTGTCAGGGAATAGTTTAAGAAGAATTTCAGCTTTGGGTGCTGATGGTGGAGCAAGAGCTTCTTCCTTGAGTCTTAGGGAGGGCGACTACTCTCCATTTTTGGTTTACAAGACCAAGGTAATGATTATACTACAAAGACTCTTCATTTTAGAAGATTATTTTCGATAACGCTAATTGTTGGCATTAGAATCAATAGGATGGTGAAATATAGAATTGAGGCGACCTGTCCGATAATGATGAAAGGGTGTTCAACTGGCTGTCCTCCAATCCAAGTTAAAGTGAGAAGATCGGCGACTAAAAGTCAGAATAGGCATTGGCTGAGGGGTCGGAATATTATACTGCGTTGCTTAGATGTGTGGAGGAATGGAATGAATGCTAAAATTAGGATGGAGAATACTAGGGCGAGTACACCTCCTAATTTATTAGGGATAGATCGTAGGATGGCATAGGCGAATAGGAAGTATCATTCAGGTTTGATATGTGGAGGGGTGTTTAGGGGGTTTGCAGGGGTGTAGTTGTCTGGATCTCCTAATAGGTCTGGTGAAAATAAAACTAGTGATATTAAGACTAGGAGCAGGAGTAGGATTCCTAGGATATCTTTAATTGTGTAGTAGGGGTGAAACGGAATTTTGTCTGAGTCTGATGTGATTCCTGAGGGGTTGTTGGATCCGGTTTCGTGTAGAAATAGGAGGTGTACTATTGCTAGAGCTGCGATGATGAATGGAAAGATAAAATGAAATGCAAAGAATCGTGTTAAGGTTGCTTTGTCTACTGAGAAGCCACCTCAGATTCACTCTACTAAGTTGGTTCCGATATAGGGGATGGCGGAGAGAAGGTTAGTGATTACAGTTGCCCCTCAAAATGATATTTGTCCTCACGGCAGTACATAGCCTATGAATGCTGTGGCTATGGTTGCGAATAGTAGTACAATTCCAATGTTTCATGTTTCTATGAATACATAGGATCCATAGTATAGGCCTCGTCCCACATGTATGAATAGGCAGATGAAGAATATGGAAGCGCCATTTGCATGTATATAGCGGATAATTCAGCCGTAGTTAACGTCTCGACAGATGTGGGTGACCGATGAAAAAGCTGTGGCCGTGTCCGATGTGTAGTGTATAGCTAGAAATAAACCTGTTAGAATCTGTAGAATCAAGCATACTCCTAATAAGGACCCGAAATTCCATCAAGCAGAGATGTTAGATGGCGCTGGGAGGTCAATGAATGAATTGTTGACAATTTTGGCTAGTGGGTGGGTTTTTCGAATGTTGGTCATTAATGTTCTTATAGTTGAAATACAACGATGATTTTTCATGTCATTAGTCATGGTTAAATTCCATGTAGGAATAATGATAACATACATTGTATTTATTTTAAGTATCGTTTTTGTGATGAGTTTTGTGGGTTTTGCCACTAAACCATCTCCTATTTATGGTGGGCTTGTGCTAATTATTAGCGGTGGGATTGGTTGTGCGATTGTTCTGAATTTTGGGGGTTCTTTTTTAGGGCTGATAGTGTTTTTAATTTATTTGGGGGGTATATTAGTAGTATTTGGTTATACAACTGCTATGGCTACTGAGCAATACCCTGAGGTGTGAGTTTCAAATAAGGCTGTTCTAGCGGCTTTTATTACTGGTCTATTGTCTGAGTTGTTGACTGCTTGCTATATTTTGAAGGATGATGAGGTGGAGGTAGTATTAAAGTTTAATGGAATAGGGGATTGGGTAATTTATGATACGGGGGACTCTGGGTTTTTTAGTGAAGAGGCTATGGGTATTGCGGCTTTATATAGTTATGGAACCTGGTTGGTGATTGTTACAGGTTGGTCGCTGTTAACTGGTGTGTTGGTTATCATGGAAGTTACCCGTGGTAATTAAGGATTAGTAGGCTGAGAATTATAGTTAGTATGAACGATAGGAAATAGAGCTTGATGAGACCCTTTTGATTTGAAATAAGGGTAGAAGATTTTATTTGGAAATACGAGATTGATTTGGGTAGGATGTTTTCTAGTCAGATGGAGTCCAGAAGTATAGATGCTGATTTCTGGCTGATGGTTAAACTTGTTTTAGGTGTGAGGCGGTGCATAATGGTTGGATAATAGCCAAGGAGGGTGGAAAATTTAAAGTAATTAGATGGATAGTTAAATTTGAGTCCTTGTATGGTAAGGTTTAGTTCTAGTGCCAGGATGAAACCCAAGATAGTTACTGCAAGGGCTATCATTTTTAGATAATGAGGCATAGTTATCTGTGGGATGGTGGTGGGTGTGATGCTGTGGGAGATAATGTATCCTGCAAATACACTTCCGATAAGGAGTCGTTTAATAGAGTTAATTAGGAGAGGATTATTCTCGTTGATAAGGATTATAGGGGAGAAGCGGGGCTGGCCTAGTAGAGCGAAGAATATAATTCGGGTGCTGTAGGCAGCGGTTAGGGATGTGGCAACGAGTGTAATTAAGAGGGCTCAGGCGTTGGTATTCGACGTGTTAGCGGACTCGATGATCAGGTCTTTGGAGTAGAATCCTGTAAGGAAAGGTATGCCTGTTAATGCGAGGCTTCCGACAATCAGGGAAGTTGTGGTGAAGGGAAGGACTTTAAATAGGCCACCTATCTTTCGAATGTCTTGTTCATCGTTTAGGCTGTGGATAATTGACCCTGAACATATGAATAACATAGCTTTAAAAAATGCGTGAGTGCAGATGTGTAAGAAGGCTAGGTAAGGCTGGTTAATGCCAATTGTTACTATTATTAGGCCTAGTTGGCTTGAGGTAGAGAACGCTACAATTTTTTTGATATCGTTCTGTGTAAGAGCGCAGATTGCAGTAAATAGTGTAGTAATAGCCCCTAAGCATAAAGTGAGGGTTTGAATAGTTTGATTATGCTCTATTAGTGGATGAAAGCGGATAAGAAGAAATACTCCTGCTACAACTATTGTGCTTGAGTGAAGTAGGGCTGATAC
>NW_027554534.1:0-22078 GCF_053574225.1 Canis aureus
GATCACACCTCGTTGTTCAGGAGTCAACCATATATGCCACAACTGCTCTAACCATTCCTCCATCATTGGACACTTCGATTGTTTCCCTGTTTCTGCTATTATAAATAATGCTGCTGTGTATCGGGAGGTTCATTTATCTTTTCTTGTGTTTTCAATTCCTTTGGATACATTCCCAGAAATGGACTGTAACTAGTTCTATTTTTAATTTTTGAGGAGCCTTCATTCTGTTTTCCACAGTGGCTGTACCAGTTTACAACACACACCGCCCCCAAGAGTGCACAAGGGTTCCCTTTCCTCTACATCCATACCAGCATTTGTTATCTTTTGTCTTTTGGATGATGGCCATTCTAACAGGCATGAGGTGGTATCTCATTGTAGTTTTAATTTGTATTTCCCTAATGACTAGAAGTGTTGAACATCTTTTCATATACCTGTTGCCTATCTGTGTATCTTTTTTTGAAAAATGGTTATTAGGTTTTTTGCTCATTTTTAAATTGGGTGATTTTTCTGCCATAGAGTTATGTGCATTATTTATTTGGTTTGGCTATTAATCCCTTATCAGATATATGGTTTGTGAATATTTTTTCTCTGTTCTGTAGGCTGTCTTTTCAATTAGTTGATGGCTTCCTCAGGTGTGAAGAAACTTTTTAGTTTGATGTATTCCCACTTGTCTATTTTTTATTTTTTGGTTACATTTTAGGTGTGATTTCCAAAATATAATTACCAAGACCAGTGTCAAGGAGCTTTTATCCTGTGTTTTACTTCTAGGAGTCTCATGGTTTCAGGTCTCACAGTTAAGCATTTATTTAATTTTGAGTTAATGTTGTGAGTGGTGTAAGCTATGGGCCCAGTTTCATTCTTTTTTTTTTTTTTTTTTTTTTTTTTTCAGTTTCATTCTTTTACATGTGAGTATCCATTTGCTGCAACATCATTTATTGAAGAGACAATTCTTCATTGAGCATTCTTGACTCGCTTGTCAAATATTTGTTGACCATATATGCTTGGATTTGTGTCTGAATTCTTTATTCCATTGTTCTCTTTGCTTCTGTGCCAGTACTCTACTGTTTTAGTGACCATGGCTTTATAATAAATATAAAAAATCAGGAACAATAATGCCTCATGCCTTGTTCTTTCTCGGGATTTCTTTGCTTTTTTTTTTTTTTTTTTTTTTTTTTGCTTCATATAAATTTTAGGTTTTTTTTTTTTTCGAATTTTGCTAAAATAAAAAAAAGCCACTGGAATCTCAATAGGGACTGCATTGATCTATAGATGGTTTTTGGTAGTATTGACATTTTAATAATAGTGATTCTTGCAGTCCAGTAACATAGGATACCTTTCCATTTTTTAAAAGACTTTATTGATTTATTCATGAAAGATACAGAGAAAGAAACAGAGACACAGGCAGAGGCAGAGGGAGAAGCAGGCTCCATGCAGGGAACCCAACGTGGGACTTGATCCTGGGTCTCCAGGATCACACCCTGGGCCGAAGGTGGCACTAAACTCCTGAGCCACCTGGGCTGCCCTATCTTTCCATTCATTTATGTCTTCTTCAATTGCTTTCATCATTGTCTTACAGTTGTTAGCATAGATCTTTCACTTCCTTAAATTTATTCCTAAGTATTTTATTGTTTTTCATGCAATTATAAATTGGATATGTTTCTTTATTTCCTTTTCAGAAAATTTGTTATTATAGAAATTTTATTTTGTATGTCAATTTTGTGTCCTACAACTTGGCTCAATTTGTTGATTATTTTAACAGTTTTTTTGTTGAATATTTAGGATTTTCTCTATACAAAAACATGTTATTTGCAAACAGAGACCATTTTACTTCTACCTTTTGAATTCTGATGCCTTTTCTGTTTGTTGACTAATTGCTCTAGCTAGGACTTTTAGTACTATATTGAAGAGGAGTGGTGAGAGTGGGCACCTTATCTTGTTCCTGATTTTGGAAGAAAAGCTTTCAACCTTTCACCATTGAGTGTGACATCAGCTATGGGCTTGTCAATATGGCCTTTATTATTTTGAGGCATGTTACTTCCATACCTCATTTGTTAACTGTTTTTTTCATGAATGACTGTTGGATTTTGTCAAATGCTTTTTCTGTGTCTATTGAGATGATAATAGGATTCTTTTCTTTCACTCTATTAATGTGATGTATCACATTGATCGATTTCCATATTTTGAGCCATCCTTTCATCCCAGGGATAAATCCAAGTTGATTATGGTGAATGGTCCTTTTAATAGGCTGCTGATATCTTTTCTAGTATTTTGCTGAGAATGTTCACATTTATAATCATCAGGGATATTGGCCTATAGTTTTCTTTTTTAGTAGGGTTCTCATCTGTCTTTCAGCATGAAGATAGTGCTGACCTCATAAGGCTTATTGGGAATGTTCTCTGCTTTTTGTTTTTTTGGAGAAGTTTGAGAATATTGGTATATTAATTCTTAGAAGTTTGGTAAAATATACCAGTGAAGCCATCTGGTTCTAGGCTTTTCTTCATAGGAACTTCTTTTTCTGTTTTTTTTTTTTCTTTTTTCTTTTTTCTTTTTCTCTTTCTCTTTCTTTCCTTTGTTCTCTGTTTCCTTCCTTCTTTCCTTCCTTCCTTCCTTCCTTCCTTCCTTTCTTCCTTTCTTCCTTTTCTGATTCACTCTCCTTACTAGTAATTAGTCTATTTATTTTCTATTTATTCCTGATGCCATTTTAGTAAGTTGTATGTTTCAAAGACATTTTTTTATATCTTCTCAGTTGTCAGTTTCCTGGTGTATAGTTGTTTGTAGTAACCTTGTATGAATTTTTGTACCTTTGTGGTATTCATTGTAATATCTCCCTTTTCACTTATAATTTTGTAATTTGAGTTCTTTTTTTTCCTGTTAAAATGTATCAATTTTGTTTATCTTTTCAAAGAAACAACTATTAGTTTGGTTAACTTTTCTATTGTTTTTAATTTCTCCATTTCATTTATTTCTGCTCTAATCTTCATTGTTTTCCATTTTCTTTGCTAACTTTGGGCTCAGTTATTTTCTGGTTCATTAAGGATAGAGTTAGGTTATTTATTTGGAATATTTCTTGCCTTTTAATGTAGACATTTATTGGTATGAACTTTCCTCCTAGAAATGCTTTTGCTTCACCCCTTAATTTTTGTAATGTTTCCATTTTCATTTGTCTCAAGGAACTTTTATTCCCCCCCATTTTTTTTGGATTCATTGATTGTTCAGGAATGTGTTATTTAATTTCTGAGTATTCATGAATTTTCCTGTTTTCCTTATTTTCAACTTCTATTGTCTTTTTTTAAAAAAGGTTTTATTTATTTATTTATTCATGAGAGAGAGAGAGAGAGAGAGAGATGCAGAGACACAGGAGACGGAGAAGAAGGCTCCATGCAGGGAGCAGCATGCAGGACTCAATCCCAGGTCTCCAGGATCACGCCCTGGGCTGAAGGCGGCGCTAAACTGCTGAGCCACCCGGGCTGCCCTCAACTTCTTTTCACATCATTGTGGTCAGAGAAAAATATTTGATATGGTTTTAATTTTCTCAAATTTGGTATGGCCTGTTTTATGGCCTACCATATAGTCTATCCTAGACAATGTTCCATGTGCACTTAAGAAGAATGTGTTTGGCTGTTATTGCACAGAATGTTTTGTATACGTCTAAGTCCATTGGGCCTCTAGCATTGTTCAAATCTGCTATTAACTTATAGATTCCTTGGATAATCTACTATTGTTGAGCGTAACATGTTAAAGTCTTTAACTGTTATTGTATTAGTGTTTATTTCATCTCTTACCTCTGTTCTTTTTTGCTTTATTTATTCGGATGCTTTGATGTTGGTTCCATAAATATCTAGTTGTTATATCTTGTTGATGTGTTGACCTTTTTATCATTAAATAATGACCTTTTTGTTCTCTCTTTTTATAGTTTTACTTTGTTTTTTTCTTTTTTTCACATATTTTACTTATTTACTTGAGAGAGGGAGGGAGAGCATGAGTAGGGGTAGAGGGAGAGGGAGAAGCAAATTCCCTGCTGGGGACCCTGGGGATCATGACCTGAGCCCAAAGCATACACTTAATTAACCGAGCCACCCAGGTGCCTCTCTTTTTTATGATTTTAAAGCCTCTTGGTTTGATATAAATGCAGCTATTCCTGCTTTTTTTTCTCATTACCATTTTCTTGAAATATCTCTTCCTTTCCCTTTAGTTGCAGTCTATGTGTGTCTTTGAGGCTAAAATATTAGGTCTTTCTTTCTTTCTCTTTTAAATTCATTTAGCTATTCTGTCTGTCTTGGTTGGAGAAGTATTTACATTTAAAGTAGCTATTGATAGATCAGGACTTATTTTTGCCCTTTAAAAACTTGCTTTTGGGATGCTGGGTGGTCTGTGGTTGAGCATATGTCTTTGGCTCAGGGCGTGACCCTAGGGTCCTGTGATCGAGTCTTGCATCTGGCTCCCCATGGGGAGCCTCCTTTTCCCTCTGCCCATGTCTCTCCTTCTCTCTCCATGTCTAAATGTTTTCTAGTTGCTTTGGAGATGTATTGTTCCATGTTTTCTTTTTTGTTTTAATGTATTTTGGTACTAGTATCCTTTGCCTTCTTTGTCCTGTTCTTTTGTGTGATTGCTACAGTTTTTTCCTTTGTGGTTTTCATGGGCTTACATAAAACATCTTAAAATCACAAACCCTATTTTAAGCTGATAACAACTTTACTTCCTGAAATTCCTAAAGTTGATACTTCTACTTCTTCTCCCCCTCATATTTTAGGTAATTTCTTATAAAATTTACATATTTTTGTATTTGTAACTAATAACAATTACTGTAGTTATTGTATTTTTACTACATTTATTTTAACTTTTAAACTAGAGTTGTAAGTGAATGATGTACCACCATAACCATATTACAGAATCTAACCTTAACTGTTTACTATTACCAGTGAGTTTTATACTTTCTTTTTTTAAACTTTATTTATTTATTCATGAGAGACACACACAGATAGAGGCAGAAACATAGACAGAGAGGTAGGCTCCATGCAGGGAGCCTGATGTGGGACTTGATCCCTGGACTCCAGGATCATGCCCTGAACCACAAAGGCAGACGCTCAACCACTGAGCCACCCAGGCATCCCTATACTTTCTTTTTATATTTTTATAAGGCTTATGTTTTACTTTTACTCAGAATTCCCTTAATTCCCTTAGTGTTTCTTAGAAGGCAGGTGTAGTGGTAATGAACTCCCTCATCTTTTGTTTGGGAAAAGTCTTTATTTCTCCATTGCTAAAGGACAGCTCTGCTGGGTATAGAATTCTTAATTATTCTTCAATATTTTGAATATGTCATCCCATTTTGTCCTGCCCTAAAAAGTCTTTGTTGAGAAATCTGCTTATAGTCATAGAAGTTCCCGTGTATGTACTTTTCTCTTTTTTCCTTAATGCTTTTAAAATGGTTTCTTTGGCTTTGACAATTTAATTGATCCTTTTTGGTACAGCTTTTCTCAAAGTCAGCCTATTTCAGGTACAGCCTTTTTCAAAGTCAGCCTATTTCAAGTCTTTTGAGCCTTATGGTTCTGTATGTTCATTTCTCTTCCCAGGTTTGGGAAATGTTTAACCACTATTGCTTTCAGTTTGCTTCTGCCCTTTCTCATTCTCTTTTCCTGGAATTCCCATTGTATTTATGAGTCCCTTAGGATTTTTTCACTCTTTCTCATTTTATCTTTTTGTTTCTCTGACTGGATAATTTTTCTATGTCTTATATTTTTAGGTCACTAATTCTTTCCTTCTGCATGGCTAAGTGTACTTTTGAAATTCTACTAACTAATTCAGCTCAATTACTATTTTTTTTTAACTCTAGGATTTCTCTTTATTTCTGGGTTTGTTGTTTTTTTTCTGGTTGCTATTTCTTTGTCAAACTTCTTGTTGTTTTCATGGATTATTTTCCTAATTTCATTTAATTGTCTGTATGTTATTGTAGTTACCTAAAGTTAAGAAAATTATTATAAATCTGATAGTTCCTAGATCTTCATTTTTTTAGGGTCAGTTTTTAGAACTTTATTAGATTCCTTTTTTTTAAGATTTTATTTATTTATTCATGAGAGAGAGAGAGAGAGAGAAAGATGCAGAGACACAAGCAGACTGCATGCAAGGAGCCTGATGCGGGACTTGAACCTGGGAATCCAGGATCACACCCTGAGCCAAAGGCAGGTGCCCAACCACTGAGCCACACAGGCGTCCCTATTAGTTTCCTTTGATGGTCTCATATTTACTTGGATTTTGTTATCTTTGATTTCTTACATTGGTATCTGCACACTTGAATAATTTGGCTCCTCTTCTAGACTCTATAGATTTGCTTTGGCAGAGATAGATCTTCAATAGTCACCTCAGTTTAAGTCACTGGGCAGGTGGTACCTGCTATTATGGTCTAGTTTTTGGCAAGGCAACTTTCCAAGCTCTAAGTTTGGGTATAGGGAAAGAGGTGGAAATCTGTAGGATGCCCCCCCCCCCCCCAGTTGCATGAATTTTCCATCTGGCTTACTAGATGGTCTGAACTGGGTACTATATTTAGTAGACAGGGCTGTAAATTCATTTCCCTTCACTAGCAGGGGAGGACCCAGTGTCCGCATGGCTCATTTGAGGGTACCTGAATCAACACAAGAGTGTGCACTGAATTTCTTGGTCATCTGCTCTGCAGATGTAGAAAGCCATGGGCTGTTCTCTCTTTTCAAGTGCAGCTAGAAGCAGAGCTTTTGGATGGCCTGTACAGCAGCTCCCCATGTGGTCTTGTTAAGTTCCCAGGTCACAAAAGCTGAAGGCTATATTAATATAATTGGGGCCATGAATTAGTTTCTCTGCCCAGGAGCAGTGGGAGGGGCACCTTTAAAGGCAATAAAGCTCTTTGTGTGTTATCTTATCCTGACCTGTGTCCCAAGTTCCCTGGCCAAATATGAGCCACTGGCTTTGTTCTGCTCACTGTTGTATATGCCTGTCTGTCTCTTGGCTACAGTATTGCTGGCTTTTTGTAGCTCCCTTTTTTCACCAGCCCTTCTGGTCAGGTGGGGCTGGGAGATGCTATCCTCAGTGGTGGGGCTGTTTTAGTTCCCTTTTCTGAATGGGATGGAGAGGTGCTGCTCCAGGCTTCTCTGCTTTTCTGTCTTTTGACTCAGTAAGAGCCAGAAGCTACTCTCTACCTTGGCTATGAGTTAATTCCTCTGCCTAGGTACAGCAGGCCACCCCTCGACACCTGGTACTGGCTTTGCTCTAGACAGTTAGCTCTGCCTTTCTGCTTATTGGCTTACACATTGTTGGTTACAGAGCTTCCAGATATCCTTGCCAGCCCTTCTGGTCAGATGGGGCCTGGGAGCCACAGTGGGTGTGGCTGTGTTTCAGGTTACTTGCTTGGGTGGGGTTGGGAGGGGTGCCTCCTGGCCTTGCTCACATGTTCCCCAAACGAGTTTTTCTTATGGGTGAGGCCATGATGCACCCTCAGCCTTCACTGTGAATTAATTCCCCTGCCTGGGTGCAGCAGGGGAATTTTTCATACCCTGTACTGGCTTTGCCTCGGGGACTGTCCGAACCACCCACACACCTCTTGGTTGGAGTATTGCTGAGCTATACAGCTTTTAGGTTTTCTTGTCAGTGCCCTCTGGCAAGATGGACCAGAAGACAGTTTCCCCAGCAAATGGAGCTACAACTTCTTGCTTGGATATAGTTTCTAGAGTCAGCAAAACTTGTATGAGAACCCAAATCAAGCAGATATGTACTCCAGTGAGTTCTCTGATCACAGTTTGTCCCACACTTGGTTCTGGTGATGAGCAAAGCTGCTGGTTGGGGCCACTACTTGGATTACTAATCACTTAGGGAGTTGTAGTCATGAATTGCATCTGCCAAGATCTGTGTGTTGGTTATTGCAAGCCTCACAGTTTCCCCTGCAATTCTCATGGCACGAGACCAGAGTAGGGGCTCTCATGAAGTAATCTGCAGTGGTGGTGGTGCTGATTGTCCCCTTGAGTTCGCTTCTTTTGGGGGGAACTGGAGGTTCAGGGAAGACCTTTCCATGTGGTGTTGCTCCTGTCTGGGAGAAAGACAAAGTAGTCAGAAAGGAGTTGCTTCTCTTACGCTTCTAATACAGTCTATCTTGGTCTCTGTGATGCAGGGGATGATTCAGTATCATCTCTATTCTAGGATTTTCTCAGCTGTGTCTTGTTCATCAGTAGTTGTTTTTCTGAAGGGGAATAAAGCAGAAATGACCTATGTCAGCATCTTGGTGATGCCACTGTCTCTTAAATTTTCAGAGTTAGCAAGAATCTAAATTTATCTTCTTTGGGATACACACATACATACACTATATATTTTGGGCTATATATACACATACATAAATTGTGATATATGTATACACATATTTCCATATATGTATATATGGAAATATAAATTAACTCAGGCTCATCAGGATCTCATAATTATATTTGGATTGTGAAATTTCATTAATTTAACATGTTAATTAACATGTTAATAATGGTAGTCATGACTATATTTGATTAGGTTAGTTTAAACAGATAGCTTCATATCTTAAGATCAACTGATTAGTAGCCTTAGTTACATTGGCAAAACTCCTTTGCCATGTAACATAACTTAATAATGTTATAACAGCAGGGGTTGGAGAGCATGAGGGCTATGTTACAAATCTGCTTACTGTAATTTAATCGCTGGTCCCTGTGATTCCTCTCATATACAAAATGCATTCAACTTTTCCCATGATTTCCAAGGACCTCACTCCATTATAGCCACAATAAAAAGCCCAAATCTTCAATTAAATCTAGTCTCTCTGTAAGTCTAGAAATCATCACGCAAATTATCAGGTAAATGTAGTATATCTCCTAGACACAATTCCTTCCATCTGTTGACCTGTGAAATTAACTATAGAAGTTATCTGCTTCCAAAATTCTTAACATATAATCATAAGATTGACATCAGGATAACACCTGACATTTTAGTTAAAAAGGAGAGGGAGAATGGAAGGTAGAAAAAGAAGTCATTGGTTCAAAGCAGTTTTGAAATGTAGCTGGGAAAACTTGAGCTGGAGTTCTTTAATTTGGTTGTTAGATATGGGTTCTTACTTCTGTTGTCTGGACTCTTGGTTCCACCTTCTGAGTCATTCTCCCTTTTGCATGAAAAGTAGTATGTGTTTTCTTAGCAGTAACTAGAACCCCTAATCTGCAACCATCTTCCTTTTTTAGCTACTTCCTACCATTTTTAGCTCTCTTCCTGTGTTTCTACCATTCCATCAATATACCAGTGTTACCAGTACCTACAATCTGCTGATCATACCAACACTTCAGTGTCTCTCATCCTTTCATATCTAACTTCCCTTCTTAGGCAGTTTAAATTCCATTGCTTCATATTGGAATGACTGCCTTACGTCGACCTTCAACTTCCTTGTTGTCCTTTGATAGTCACTAAAGCACTAACAGATTTTCATAAAAAGGTTTATTTATTCATTCATGAGAGACACAAAGAGACAGAGAGAGAGGGAGAGACAGGCTCCCTGCAGGGAGCCTGATGTGGGACTCGATCCTGGGTCTCCAGGATCACACTCTGGGCTGAAGGCAGTGCTAAACTGCTGAGCCACCTGAGCTGCCCAGCACTAACAGATTAACTGTGCCTCTCAGCCCCCTCAGCTGCCCAGCTGAATGTGGCTGGGGAAGAAAACAAAGCAGTGTTGTCTGTCCTCACTGTATATGGATGATCACTGCCTTAATTTTGTTCTTGTACTTCCGAGGAATCATTGTGTTTCTCTACTCCATTCACTCACCCATTTACCTCAGGGTATAGCACATTTTTCTCCTGTCTTTAATATCCATCTTCAGCGTTCGTGTCCCTAGCCTCAGCTGATGATCTTATATCTTATTTCACTGAGAAAAGAGGAACAATCAGAAAGATTTTAGTAAGCTCCAACAAGCCTTCAACCTATCTACAAACTCTCTTTTCTCCTTTATCCTGGATAAACTGTCCATGCTCCCAGCAATTGTCACCCCTTTCTCCTGTAAGTAGAACCCATGCCTGCCTGACATGACTCCAGAGACTTTTCTATTGGCCTAAAGACAGTTTTTGTATCTCACATCTTAAAAAAAATGTTTTTCTCTCCATCCTAATTCTTCCTCAGCTATTATATCATTTTCCCCTTTTCTTTATAAAATATATACCTAAAAATAATTATATATATTGCCTTTAGCTTTTATCTTTAGAATTTCTTTTTAATTCACTTTAGTGAGGGCTTTGCTGTTACCATCAAGCAGACACTGTTCTCATCAAAGTCACCAGTGATTTAGATCCAGGGGTCTCTTCTCAACCTTCATCAAACCTATCACCAGCTTTTGACATTGATAGTTTAATAGCTACTTGACTTGATGTCCTTGACATTAGGAATCACTCTTAATCTTTCTCTTATTTTTGTGCCTTATTCTTGCCACTTTGATTATTTTCTGATTTATATCTCCAGCCTGAAATTTTCACCTGAGGTACAGACTGATTAATATATCTAGGTCTCTGCTAGACATGATTACTTGAATACCTAACAGGATCTTAAATATAGCATGTCCAAAACATAGGTCCTGTTTCCAACTCACCGAAAACCTACTTCTTCACAGTCTTCTCCATTTCATAAATGGTGTTTCCATTGTTTCATTTTTTAAAAATATTTTTAATTGAAGTTTGATTTGCTAACATATAACTCCCAGTGCTCATCCTGTCAAGTGCTCCCCTCAGTGTCCATCACCCAGTCACCCCATCCCCCGACCTGTCTCCCCTTCCACTACCCCTCATTCATTTCCAATACTTGAGTCTCTCATGTTCTGTCTCCCTCTCTATTTCCCACTCATTTTCCCTCCTTTCCCCTATAATCCCGTTCACTATTTCTTATATTCCCTGAATGAATGAAACCATATAATGTTTGTCCTCCTCTGATTGACTTTCCTCACTCAGCATAACACCATCCCATTCCATCCACGTTGAAGCAAATGATATTCATCCTTTCTAATGGCTGAGTAATATTCCATCGTATACATAGACCACATCTTCTTTATCCATTCATCTTTTGATGGACACCAAAGTTCCTTCCACAGTCTGGCTATTGTGGACATTGCTGCTAGAAACATCGGGGTGCAAGTGTCTCGGTTTTTCACTGCATCTGTGTCTTTGGGGTAAATCTCCAGCAGTGCAATTGCTGGGTCATAGGACAGTTCTATTTTTAACTCTTTGAGGAACCCACACACAGTTTTCCAGAGTGGCTGCACCAGTTCACATTCCACCAACAATGCAAGAGGGTTCCCCTTTCTCCACATCCTCTCGAACATTTGTTGTTTCCTGCCTTGTTAATTTTCACCATTCTCACTGCTTTGAGGTGGTATCTCATTGTGGTTTTGAATTGTATTTCCCTGATGGCAAGTGATGCAGAGCATTTTCTCATGTGCTTGTGGGCCATGTCTTTGTCTTCTTTGGTGAGATTTCTGTTCATGTCTTTTGCCCATTTCATGATTGGATTGTTTGGTTTTTTGCTGTTGAGCTTAATAAGTTCTTTATATATTTTGGATACTAGCCCTTTATCTGATATGTCATTTGCAAATACCTTCTCCCATTCTGTAGGTTGTCATTTAGTTTTGTTGACTGTTTCTTTTGCTGTGCAAAAGCTTTTTATCTTGATGAAGTCCCAGTAATTCATTTTTGCTTTTGTTTCCCTTCCCTTCATAGATGTATCTTGCAAGAAGTTGCTGTGGCCAAGTTCAAAAAGGGTGTTGCCTGTGTTCTCCTCTAGGATTTTGATGGAATCTTGTCTCACATTTAGATCTTTCATCCATTTTGAGTTTATCTTTGTGTCTGGTGCAAGAGAGTGGTCTAGTTTCATTCTTCTGCATGTGGTTGTCCAATTTTCCCAGCACCATTTATTGAAGAGAATTTAATGAAGACCTTCATTTTTCCAGTGGATAATCTTTCCTGCTTTGGTAATTATTAGTTGACCATAGAGTTGAGGGCCCATTTCTGGGTTCTCTGTTCTGTTCCATTGATCTATGTGTCTGTTTTTGTGCCAGTACCACACTGTCTTGATGACCACAGGTTTGTAGTACAAGCTGAAATCTGGCATTGTGTTGCCCCTGGCTTTGGTTTTCTTTTTCAATATTCCCCTGGCTATTCAGAATCTTTTCTGATTCCACACAAGCCTTAAGATGAATTGTTCCAACACAGTGAAGAAAGTCCATGGCATTTTTTTTATTCATAGAGATGCAGAGAGAGAGAGAGAGAGAGGCAGAGACACAGGCAGAGGGAGAAGCAGGCTCCATGCAGAGAGCCTGGGGTGGGACTCGATCCAGGGTCTCCAGATCAGGCCCCGGGCCACAGGCGGCACTAAACTCCTGTGCCAGTGGGGCTGCCCAGTCCATGGTATTTTGATAGGGATTGCATTGAACATGTAAATTGCCCTGGGTAGCATAGACATTTTCACAATATTAATTCTTCCAATCCATGAGCACGGAGTATTTTTCCATCTCTTTGTGTCTTCCTCAATATCTTTCAGAAATATTTTGTAGTTTTTAGGGTATAGATCCTTTACTTCTTTAGTTAGGTTTATTCCTAGTATCTTATGCTTTTGGGTGCAATTGTAAGGGTTTGATTCCTTAATTTCTCTTTTTTCAGTCTCATTGTTAGTGTATAGAAATGCCACTGACTTCTGGGCATTGATTTTGATCCTGCCACACTGCCAAATTGCTGTATGAGTTCTAGAAATCTTGGGGTGGAGGCTTTTGGGTTTTCTATGTACAGTATCATGTCATCTGCAAAGACGGAGAGTTTGGCTTCTTTTTGCCAATTTGAAAGCCTTTTATTTCTTTCTGTCATCTGATTGCTAAGGCTAGGACTTCTAACAATATGTTGAGTAGCAGTGGTGAGAGTGGACATCCCTGTCTTGTTCCTGATCTTACGGGAAAGGCTCTCAGTGTTTCCCCATTGAGAATAATATTTGCTGTGGGCTTTTGTAGAGGACTTTTAAGATGCTGAGGAATGTTCCCCCTATCCCTGCACTCTGAAGGGTTTTGTTCAGGAATGGATGCTGTATTTTGTCAAATGATTTCTCTGCATCTATTGAGAGGATCATATTGTTCTTGTTTTTTCTCTTGTTGATATGATCTATCACATTGATTGCTTTACGAGTGTTGAACGTCCTACATCCGGGGGATAAATCCCACTTGGTCATAGCGAATAATCTTCTTAATGTATTGTTGGATCCTATTGGCTAGTATCTTGTCGAGAATTTTTGCATCTGAGTTCATCAGTGATATTGGTGTATAATTCTCCTTTTTGGTGGGCTCTTTTGTTTTGGAATTAAGGTGATGCTGGCCTCATAGAATGATTTTGGAAGTATTCCATCCCTTTCTATCTTTTGGAACAGCTTTAGTAGAATAGGTATTGTTTCTTCTTAAACATTTGATAGAATTCCCATGGGAAGCCATCTGGCCCTGGACTTTTGTGTCTTGGGAGGTTTTTGATGACTGCTTCAATTTCCTCTCTGGTTATTGGCCTGTTCAGGTTTTCTATTTCTTCCTGTTCCAGTTTTGGTAACTTGTGGTGTTCTAGAAATGCGTCCATTTCTTCTAGATTGCCTAATTTATTGGCATATAGCTGCTCATAATACGTTTTTAAAATTGTATGTATTTCATTGGTATTGATTGTGATTTCTCCCCTTTCATTCATGATTTTATAATTGGAATATTTTCTAATTTCTTTTGAATGAGGCTGACTAATGGTTTATCTATCTTATGAATTCTTTCAAAGAACCGACTCCTGGTTTTTTTGATCTGTTCTACAGCTCTTCTGGTCTCTATTTCGTTGAGTTCTACTCAGATCTTTATTAACTCTCTTCTTCTGCTGGGTGTAGGTTTTATTTGCTGTTCTTTCTCCAGTTCCTTTAGGTGCAAGATTAGCATGTGTATTTGAATTTTTTCCAATTTCTTGAGGGAGGCTTGTATTGTGATGTAGTTCCCTCTTAGGACTGCTTTTGCTGTATCCCAAAGATTTTGAAAGGTTGTGTCTTCGTTTTCATTAGTTTCATGAATCTTTTAATTCTTCTCTAATTTCCTGGTTGACCCTTTCATCTTTTGGCACGGTACTCTTTAACCTCCATGTGTTTGAGTTTCTTCCAAATATCTCCTTGTGATTGAGTTCTAGTTTCAAAGCATTGTGGTCTGAAAGTATGCAGGGGACAATCTCAATCTTTTGGTATTGGCTGAGACCCGATTTGTGACCCCGTATGTGGTTTATTCTGGAGAAAGTTTCACATGCACTTAAGGAGAATGTGTATTCAGTTGCATTTGGATGCAAAATTCTGTATATATAGGTGAAATTTGGTCCAGTGTATCATTTAAGGCCCTTGTTTCTTTGGTGATGTTGTGCTTAGAAGATCTGTCATTTGCAGAAAGTGCCATGTTAAAGCCTCCCACTATTAGTGTATTATCTAAGTGTGTCTTTATTTCGGTTATTAATTGACTGATATACTTGGCAGCTCCCACATTAGGGGCATAAATATTCATGATTGATAGGTATTCTTGTTTGATAGACACTTTAAGTATGATACAGTGTCCCTCTTCATCTCTTGTTACAGTCTTTCGGATAAACTTTAATTTATCTGATGTGAGGATTGCTACCCCTGCTTTCTTTTGAGGACCATTTGAATGGTAACTTGTTCTCCACCCTTTCATTTTCAGACTGGATGTGTCCTTAGCTCTCAAATGAGTCTCCTGTAGACAGCAAATAGATGGGTTTTTTAATTTTATTTTTTTTCCAGGCCGAAGCCCTGTGTCTTTTGATGGAATCATTTAGCCCATTCATGTTCAGAGAAACTATTGAAAGATATGAATATAGTGTCACCGTAATACCTATTCAGTCTCTGTTTTTAGGGATTATTTATTTGGGTGTCCTCTTCTTTTTACAGTGTTCCCCTTAATATTTCTTGCAGAGCTGGTTTTGTGGTCACATACTCTTTCAGTTTTTGCCTATCTTGGAAGCTCTTTATCTCTCCTCCTGTTTGGAATGGCAGCCTTGCTGAATAAATATTTTTGGCTGCATGTTCTTCTCATTTAGTACCATGAATATATTCTGTCAGCCCTTTCTGGCCTGCCAGGTCTCTGTGGAGAGGTCTGCTGTTAATCTGATATTTCTCCCCATATAAGTTAAGAATCTCTTGTCTCTGGCTGCTTTAAGGATTTTCTGTTTATTTTTGGAATTTGCAAGTTTCGCTATTAAATGTCAAGGTGTTGAACAGTTTTTATTGATTTTGGGGGGTGACCTCTCTATTTCCTGGCTCTAAATGCCTGTTTCCCTCCCCAAATTAGGGAAGTTCTCAGCTATTATTTGTTTAAATATACTTTCTGGTTCTCTCTCCCTCTTGGCGTCTTCTGGAACCCCAGTTGTTTCCTGAGGCTGTCATTTATTTCCCTTAACCTTTCCCCATGGTTTTTAAATTGTTTTTCTCTTTTTTCCTCAGCTTTCTTCCTTGCTATCACCTTGTCTTCTATGTTACTCACTCTCCCCCCCTCATTAACCCTAGCTGTTAGGACATCAGTTTGGCTAGCATCTCATTTAATTTATTTTTAATTCCAACCTGATTAGAGCTAAATTCTGTAGTAACAAAGTCTCTAGAGTCCTTTATGCTTTTTTTCCCCAGAGCCACCAGGAGCTTTATAATTGGGCTTCTGAATTGGCTTTCTGATATCAAATTGTAACCCATTTTCTGTAACTCTGTTACAGAGAGTACTGTTTCGCTTCTTTCTTTTGTGGTTAATTCTTCTAGTCATTTTGTTCAGTGCATAGTGGCTGTGTGAACGGGCTGAGTCAGGAATATCAGTCACGACCTAAGTAAATTTCACCGTAGATGATTCTGATGAGGTCAGAGACCAGAAAATGAAAACGAAGATGAGAACAAAATTAAAGGAAAGGGCCACTAAAGTGAAAAATAAATTTTTAAACAAAGCAATAAAAGATAAAAGGCCAAAAATACCATAGAAGAAGGAAAAAGTAAAAAAATAAAATAAAATAAAACAAAACAAAAAACAAAAGAGGAAAAAGAGAAAAAAGAAAAAAAAGGGAGATGGTGGTGGTGACGAAGTTGTAGTGGAGGGAGAACGTAGTCTACCTGAGGGGTCCTAGAGGTTGATCCTCTTGGTTCTGAGTATATTAAGTTCTGTATGTTAGAAGATGCTCAGTTCTAAATTTATATAAACCAGAAATACATGTAGAGAGCCCCACCAATGACCACCAAAACATAAATGAAATAAAAGAGGGGGGCAGAATGGGAATGCAGAGAGAGTATAATCTCACAGAATGAACCAGCACGGTATACCACTTGGTTCTGGGTGCATGCTGGCATGGTTTAGAAGGTATGAACTTGTGCCATTGTAGAACAAAATGAGGCAGAGAGAAAACACAAAACAAAACAAAAACCATATCTTGTATATATCCCAAAATTGAGTATGTTGTAGGGAATCTAGAAGTGGAAAGTATATCTAGGACGTGTCATTGTAGAAATTTGAAAGTCAAAAAGGAAGCATCTTAAAAATGAAGAGTTGGTAAAATATTGTAGTAAGGTGGGAAAGAGGGAAAAAAAGAAAATTTACAGTCTGATATAAAAACAAGTTGTAGTGGAATAGGCAGGAAAAAAATAGGAGGGGTACCCTCTGGTTCTATATCGTGTAAATCCCTGGACTTGCCCTGGAGCTTTCCAGTGCTGCTCGGTGAACTTGCTCTTGCCCTGACCTTCCAGCTGGTCTTCGGGGGAGGGGCTGCTGTGCTGACTCGCAGGTGTGTGCACCTGGGCGCTGCCCCGCCCCCCTGCCGGGTGTAGGGCTCAGGGGGAGCTGTTGCCCCGGTGAGGCCCCTGTCCCCTGGCAGCCCCGCCTCTCCCAGGCACAGGGTGACACCAGGAGGGACAACCCCACAGGCGGCGGCCAGGTCTCCCCAGCCCTGGAGTCCGCTCCCGCCGTGACCACCGCGGCTCCCAGTCCGCAGGGGCCTGGGTGCTCCCGGGGCGGGGGCGCCGATCTGCACAGGTCGGGGCGCCGGAGCAGGAGCCTCCTCGCTGTCCTGGGCCCTCCCCGCCTCGGCCCGTCCCGGGGCAGCGCAGGATCCCGGCTGTGTCCCCCGGAGGCCTGGGGTCCGGGGCCTGCGCCGCTGGAGTCGCGCTCCCGGGGAGCCCCCTCCGCCCGGAGCCCCGCCCGACCCTCCGGCTGCGCCCCCAGGCCCCGCGGGGCGCGCTCCGGCCCTTTACGGAGATGGGCGGCTGTGGGGCGCGCTCTCCCCGGCGCCCCGGGATCCCGCCCGGGTCCCTGCTGAGCGCCTTTCCGTCCGGGAAGAGTCGTGGGGATTGTCAACGTGCCCGCTTCCCGGGCGGGGCGCCCTGTCCCGAGGCTCTCCCCGGCCTCGGCGGCTCCTCGCGGCCCTCCCCCACCGGATTCTTTTTTATTTTATTGTTTTCCGCCTTCCTGCCTTGTCAGAAGCGAAAAGCCTTCTCTCTGTAGCGTTCTTTACATCTCAGTTCGAATTTGAGGTGTTCAGGATGGTTTGAAAGTTATCTAGGGGTGTTGGTGGGGCCGGTGTGTGGAGGACCCCACTCCTTTGCATCCTGGCCCGCCCCCGTTGCCATTGTTTCAGATGCTCAGGTCAAAGACTTCAAAATCGTATGGATTCATCTTTTTTTTACATTTTGTAACTGATGCCAGTTATTTCTATCATGTCTGCCTTTAAAATATAACCAGAATGCCTCGTTTTTATCTCCTCATTACCTCCCTGGTCCAGACCATTATCATTCCTTATCGGAATTTTTGAAATCTCCTTTTCTTGCTGATGTCACCTTATTTTTATCTTTTCTCAGTACAGTAGCCATGGGGATGGGATTAAGTCAGAATTTGTTAAAGCATCCCTAATTGTTTCCAATACCTCAAAATTAAGGCCAAAAAATTAAAGTGATTGCTCTGAGTTTACCTAGTTGTCAGGTTTTCTAGGACACCTCCCTTGATCACCATCTGTGAATTTTCAACCCTACTCTGTCATGCTCTATTCCTTTCTCTTTTTTTTTTTGCCTTATTATCATTAAATGAATTATATATGTCTTACCTATTTCTTTTGTTTTTCAATATCTCACCTAGTATCCCTACCTTTCTCACTCACATTATTTAAATGCCATGAAGACAGAGATTTTTTTCTGTTTTCTTTTCCCCATTTTACTTTTCTGTCTTCTTAGAAGACTCTATACCTGTGCCAAACATATAGTGTGTACGCAGTACATCTTTGTCAAATGAATGAAGAGTGAATGAATGAGTACTTGTTATTCTGTTGTCATAATTTCCTGTTTATAAATTTCCCATGCTAGATTTTAGGCTCCCTATTGGTGAGCACTATATATATATATATATATATATATATATATATATATATATATGTATTTTATATGTATATACATAATATTTAATGTAGGATGTGTTGAGAAATGTGAAGAGTCTGAAACTTTACTTATAAGCTAGCAAGTTAGCCTATGTAGTTCTATGGATGCTGCCAAAATAGGTGAGACTTCTGGTTCAGAGACTAAAGGATTTATTATTAATGGTGTAACACCCAGCATAAATGTCCTGTTTGCCTTAGTTCCTCTTGCTCCCTGAGTCCCAGGAGCAGCTCAGAGGGGCCCAGGCTGATATGCATGAGAAATAGGTTATGCATCACAGCTAAGAAAGCCTGTGTTTATGGAACCCAAATCTTATAGTGGGATTCAAGCAAATGTGTCTGACCTATGTTTAAGAGGAGTACATTTTCCTTATTATATTATACAAGACAATAATTTGCCCTCTCTTATAGATGGAGTCACTACCTCTATTTTTCATGAGCATTTACTATTTTAATATCCTTAAAAGGATGGTCTGGAACAAAGGGGCAGTTAATGGCTCAGCTTATAGGACATGCAGAAACATGAGAGACCCTGGAGAATTATGTCCCAATAGTACCTCTGCTGGTCAGATTACAGGAGATCCTTAAAACCATGTGTAGAATAATGTAATTAATAATTGCTACTTCAAATGCAATAATTTTGAATGTAAAGTGTTACTGTTTGTGCATTGGTGTTCCTTTAAAAGATTTCATCTATTTATTCATATAGCAGTCTTTTTGATTTCATGGTACTTTTACAAATATTTGACTATTTTATGCTTTAAATAACTAATGAATATTAACTTTTGATGAAGACTACAGTTATTTTAACATTACAACTCCAAAATTATTATAACTCCTTTTGAATGCATGAAAAAGCCTGAAGCTCAAAGAAATACGATGAGTAGAGAACATATTCTAAAATAGTATGCATAGTTTTAATGTATTTAAAGCTTATAATAACCTCTGCTTAATCAAATCAAATAAAGTAGAACCTCAATGTACTAGAACACTCAAATAACTTTTGTCCTCCTTCATGTAACTTTCAAGGAGGGTCATGAAATCTAGCAAGAAAGAGAGATAAACAGGGAGAGTTAACCTAGTGGACTTACAGTTATCATAGCTACGCCTCAGAGATATTGTGGTTTTTGTTCCAGACCACTGCAGCTAAGCAAGTATCACAATAAAATGAATTCTTTGCTTTTCCAGTGCATATAAAAATTATGTTTGCACTATACCTTAGCCTGTTAAGTGTGCAGTAGTATTATGTCTAAAGAAACAATGTACATACCTTAATTAAAAAGTACTTTATTGTTAGAAAATTCTATCATACAAATTTTCAAGGAGTCATAATTGTTTGTTGGTGGAAGGTCCTGCTTCTACGTTGATTGCTGCTGCCTGGTCTGGGTGGTAGTCACTGAAGGTTGGAGTAGCTGTGCCAATTTGCTAAAATCAGACAGCAATGAAATTTGCTACATCAATTGGCTCTTCCTTTCATGAACAGTTCTCTGTAGGATATGGTGCTATTTGATAGCATCTTACCCGCAGTACAACCTCTTTCAAAATTGGAGTCAGTCTTCTCAAACCTTGCTGCTGCTTTATCAACTAAGTTTATGTAATATTCTGAATCCCTTATTGCCATTTCAACAATCTTTACAGATTCTTTCCCAGGAGTAGGAATAGGTTACGTCTCAAGAAATTATATTCTTTTTTCATCCATAAGAAGCAACTCCTAATCTGTTCAAGTTTTTCCCCCCACTTTTAAAGCCTTCATTTTTGGCATTAGTACTTTTTTAAAAATTTTAAGTTTTTGCTTAGATTCTAGTTGGTTAGCATGTGGTTCAATATTGGTTTCAGAAGTAGAGTACAGTGATTCATTACTAATGTATAAAATCATGTGCTCATCACAAGTGCAACCAATAATACTCATCACCCAATTCACCCATCTCCCCTCCAGCAGCCCTCAGTTTGTTCTCTGTAGCTAAGAGTCTCCTGTGGTTTGCTTCTTTTTTTGTTTTCCCTTCCCCTATGTTCATCTGTCTTATTTCTTAAATTCCACATATAAGAGAGATGATATGGTATTGATCTTTTTCTAACTGACTTATTTCATCCAAGTTTTATTATGAGATTGCAGCAGTTCAGTCACAACTTCAGGTTCTACCTCTAATTCTAGTTCTCCTGCTGTTTCCACCCCATTTGCAGTTATTTCCTCCACTGAAGTCTTGAGCCCCTCAAAGTCATCCCTGGGGTTTAGAGTCAACTTCTTCCAAATTCCTATTTCTGTTGATATTTTGAATGCTTCTCACGAATCACAAATGTTCTTAATAGCATTTAGCGTGGTCAGTCCTTTCCAGAAGGCTTTCAATGGACTTTTCCCACATCCATCAGAGAAATCAGTATCTATGGCATCTATAGCTGTATGAAATGTGTTTCTTAAATATTAAGCCTTGAAAGTTGAAAATGACCACTTGATCCATGGGCTGCAGAATGGATGTTGTATTAGAGGTAGAAAAACAGCATTAATCTCACTGTACCTCTCTGTCAAAGCCCTTGGGTGCCCAGGTGCGTTGTTAGTGAGCAGTCATATTTTGAAACGAATCTTTTTTTTTTTCTGAGCAGTCAGTTCAACAGTGGACTTAAAACATTCAAGAAATCATGTCATAAATAGATGTACGGTCATCTAGGCTTTGCAGTTCCATTTATAGAGCACAGATAGAAGGGATTTAGCATAATTCTGAAGGGCCCTAGGAATTTCATAACAGTAAATGAGCATTGGCTTTGGCTTAAAGTCATCAGCTACATTAGCCCCTAACTTAGAGAGTCAGCCTGTCTTTTGATGCTTTAAGGCCAGACATTGACTTCTCTCTAGCTATGAAAGTCCTAACGTCCACTATGAGGCTGTTTAATCTACATTGAAAATCTGCGGTTCAGTGTGGCTGCCTTCATTAATTCTCTTTGCTACAACTTCTGGATACCTTGCTGCAGCTTCTGCATCAGCACTTGCTGCTTCACCTTGCACTTTTATGTCATAGAGATGGCTTCTTTCCTTAAACTTCATGAAATAACCTCTGCTAGCTCAGACTTTTCTTCAGCAGCTCAACTAATTAATTATTAGGACTTTTTTTTTTCAGAACAGTTTTCAAGTCACAGAAAAGTTGAGGAAAAAGTAGAGATTTCCCACATACCTCTCCTGCCCTAAACACACACACACACACACACACACACACACACACACATACACACACACAGAGAGAGAGAGAGAGAGAGCATCTCCTACATCAGATTTCCCAGCGGGCAGGGGAGGGGGGCATTTGTCACAACTGATGATTCGACACTGATACATCATAATTATTCAAAGCCCAGTATGGTCCACTCTTGGTGTGATACATTCTGTGGGTTTGGAAGAATGCGTGGTAAAATCTATTTGTCAATATGGTATCATACAAAGTATTTTCATGACATTGCTCTTGTATTGAAAATACTCTTGTGAATCACCTCATCAGCCTTCCCCCCACCTCTAAATTCTGGCAACCACTCCTCCTTTTACTCATTTCATATTTTTGCCTTTTCCAGATGTTAAATAGTTGAAAGCCTACAGTATGGAGCCTTTTCAGCCTGGTTTCTTTCACTTAGTAACATGCATTTAAGTTTC
>NW_027554535.1:0-18346 GCF_053574225.1 Canis aureus
ACCAGACGAGCTACCCATAAACAATCTAAAAGGATCAACTCATCTATGTAGCAAAATAGTGAGAAGATTTGTGGGTAGAGGTGAAAAGCCTAACGAGCCTGGTGATAGCTGGTTGCCCACAAACAGAATTTTAGTTCAACTTTAAATTTACCTAAAAAAAAACAAAATTTTAATGTAAATTTAAAATATAGTCTAAGAAGGTACAGCTTCTTAGAATCAGGATACAACCTTTATTAGAGAGTATATACTAACATCACCATAGTTGGCTTAAAAGCAGCCACCAATTGAGAAAGCGTTCCAGCTCAACAAACAATATAACTTAATCCCAATCATATTACATCAACTCCTAATTATACCTCCTGGGCCATTCTATTTAAATATAGAAGCAACAATGCTAGTATGAGTAACAAGAACTATTTTCTCCCCGCATAAGCTTATATCAGAAACGGATAGACCACTGATAGTTAACAATCTGATAATATCAACCCAAAAATGAAATACTTATCTACCCTATTGTTAACCCAACACAGGCATGCATTTAAGGAAAGATTAAAAGGAGTAAAAGGAACTCGGCAAACACAAACCCCGCCTGTTTACCAAAAACATCACCTCCAGCATTTCTAGTATTGGAGGCACTGCCTGCCCAGTGACACTTGTTTAACGGCCGCGGTATCCTGACCGTGCAAAGGTAGCATAATCATTTGTTCTCTAAATAAGGACTTGTATGAATGGCCACACGAGGGTTTAACTGTCTCTTATTCCCAATCAGTGAAATTGACCTTCCCGTGAAGAGGCGGGAATGCCACAATAAGACGAGAAGACCCTATGGAGCTTTAATTAACTAACCCAAACTTATGGATACTAAATACCTACAAGGCATAACATTACACCATTATTGTGGGTTAGCAATTTAGGTTGGGGTGACCTCGGAATATAAAAAAACTCCCGAGTGATTAAAATTTAGACCCACAAGTCAAAATATAACATCACTTATTGATCCAATAATTTTTGATCAACGGAACAAGTTACCCTAGGGATAACAGCGCAATCCTATTCAAGAGTCCATATCGACAATAGGGTTTACGACCTCGATGTTGGATCAGGACATCCTAATGGTGCAGCAGCTATTAAGGGTTCGTTTGTTCAACGATTAAAGTCCTACGTGATCTGAGTTCAGACCGGAGTAATCCAGGTCGGTTTCTATCTATTATATAACCTCCCCCAGTACGAAAGGACAAGGGATGTAAGGCCTACCTCACAAAGGCGCCTTAAAACTAATAGATGAAGTCAACTCAATCTAACCAGTTTATCTCCTCATAAGCCCGAGAAAAGGGGCTTTGTTAGGGTGGCAGAGCCCGGTAACTGCGTAAAACTTAAACCTTTATTATCAGAGGTTCAATTCCTCTCCCTAACAAAATGTTCTTTATCAACATTATCTCTCTTATCATCCCAATCCTTCTTGCCGTAGCCTTCCTCACCCTCGTTGAACGAAAAGTCTTAGGCTACATACAACTTCGAAAAGGGCCTAATATCGTAGGCCCCTACGGCCTCCTTCAAACTCTTCACAAAAGAACCTCTACGACCACTTACATCCTCCATATCAATATTCATTCTAGCCCCCATTCTAGCTCTATCACTAGCCCTAACTATATGAATCCCTCTCCCAATGCCCTACCCACTCATTAATATAAACTTAGGAGTCCTATTCATACTAGCAATATCAAGTCTCGCCGTATACTCCATCCTTTGGTCAGGATGAGCCTCAAACTCCAAATACGCTCTAATCGGAGCCCTCCGAGCAGTAGCTCAAACAATCTCATATGAAGTAACACTAGCAATCATTCTCCTATCAGTCCTCCTAATAAACGGGTCATTTACACTATCCACACTAATTATCACCCAAGAACATATATGACTAATCTTTCCGGCCTGGCCCCTAGCCATGATATGATTCATTTCTACTCTAGCAGAAACTAACCGAGCCCCCTTCGACTTAACTGAAGGAGAATCCGAACTAGTTTCTGGATTTAACGTAGAGTATGCAGCGGGTCCTTTTGCCCTATTCTTTCTAGCAGAGTACGCAAATATCATTATAATAAATATCCTCACAACAATTCTATTCTTCGGTGCATTCCACAACCCATTTATACCAGAACTCTACTCTATTAACTTCACTATAAAAACCCTCTTACTAACTATCTGCTTCCTATGAATTCGAGCATCATACCCTCGATTCCGCTATGATCAATTAATACACTTATTGTGAAAAAATTTTCTACCCCTAACTTTAGCCCTATGCATATGACATGTTGCCTTACCCATTATTACCGCGAGTATCCCACCCCAAACATAAGAAATATGTCTGATAAAAGAGTTACTTTGATAGAGTAAATAATAGAGGTTTAAATCCTCTTATTTCTAGAATAATAGGCTTCGAACCTAATCTTAAGAATTCAAAGATCTTCGTGCTACCAAACTTACACTATATTCTACAGTAAGGTCAGCTAAATTAAGCTATCGGGCCCATACCCCGAAAATGTTGGTTTATACCCTTCCCGTACTAATAAAACCCCCTATTCTCACTATTATTATAGCAACTATCATGGCAGGGACCATAATCGTCATACTAAGCTCGCACTGATTACTGATCTGAATTGGATTCGAAATAAACATGCTAGCCATCATCCCTATCCTCATAAAAAAGTATAATCCACGAGCCATAGAAGCCTCTACAAAATATTTTCTTACACAAGCTACTGCCTCAATATTACTAATAATAGGAGTCACCATTAACCTTCTTTACTCCGGCCAATGAGTAATCTCAAAAATCTCAAACCCCATCGCATCCATCATAATAACCACCGCCCTAACAATAAAACTAGGCCTATCTCCATTCCACTTCTGAGTTCCCGAAGTAGCACAAGGAGTAACACTTATATCAGGAATAATCCTACTAACATGACAAAAAATCGCACCTATATCCATCCTATATCAAATCTCCCCATCAATTAACACCAACCTTCTTATACTAATAGCCCTCGCATCCGTTCTAGTAGGAGGCTGAGGCGGACTAAATCAAACTCAACTACGAAAAATCATAGCATACTCCTCCATTGCCCACATAGGCTGAATAGCCGCTATCATTATTTACAACCCTACAATAATAATCCTAAACTTAACTTTATATATTCTAATAACACTATCTACCTTCATACTATTCATATTAAACTCATCCACCACAACCTTATCCTTATCCCACATATGAAATAAATTTCCCCTAATCACCTCCATAATCTTAATCTTAATATTATCCCTAGGAGGACTACCCCCATTATCTGGCTTCATCCCTAAATGAATAATTATTCAAGAATTAACAAAAAATAACATAATTATTATTCCAACACTAATAGCCATCACCGCTCTACTTAACTTATATTTCTACCTGCGACTCACATATAGCACCGCACTTACCATATTCCCGTCCACAAATAACATAAAAATAAAATGACAATTCGAGTACACAAAAAAGGCAACCCTACTACCCCCCTTAATCATTATCTCAACTATACTACTCCCGCTAACACCTATATTATCAGTCTTGGACTAGGAGTTTAGGTTAGACCAGACCAAGAGCCTTCAAAGCTCTAAGCAAGTGCTATACACTTAACCCCTGACCAAATCACCTCTAAGGGCTGCAAGAATCTATCTTACATCAATTGAATGCAAATCAAACACTTTAATTAAGCTAAGCCCTCCCTAGATTGGTGAGCTTCTACCTCACGAAATTTTAGTTAACAGCTAAATACCCTAGTAACTGGCTTCAATCTACCTTCTCCCGCCGCGTAGAAAAAAAAGGCGGGAGAAGCCCCGGCGGCGTCTAGGCTGCTTCTTTGAATTTGCAATTCAATATGAAAATTCACCACAGAGCTTGGCAAAAAGAGGACTTAAACCTCTATTTTTAGATTTACAGTCTAATGCTTTTATCAGCCATTTTACCTATGTTCATTAACCGATGACTGTTCTCTACTAATCACAAAGATATTGGTACTTTATACTTACTATTTGGAGCATGAGCCGGCATAGTAGGCACTGCCTTGAGCCTCCTCATCCGAGCCGAACTAGGTCAGCCCGGTACTTTACTAGGCGACGATCAAATTTATAACGTCGTCGTAACCGCCCATGCTTTCGTAATAATCTTCTTCATAGTCATGCCCATTATAATTGGGGGCTTTGGAAACTGACTAGTGCCATTAATAATTGGTGCTCCGGACATGGCATTCCCCCGAATAAATAACATGAGCTTCTGACTTCTTCCTCCATCTTTTCTTCTACTATTAGCATCTTCTATGGTAGAAGCAGGTGCAGGAACGGGGTGGACCGTTTACCCCCCACTGGCTGGCAATCTGGCCCATGCAGGAGCATCCGTTGATCTTACAATTTTCTCCTTACATTTAGCCGGAGTCTCTTCTATTTTAGGGGCAATTAATTTCATTACTACTATTATCAACATAAAACCCCCTGCAATATCCCAGTATCAAACCCCCCTATTTGTATGATCAGTACTAATTACAGCAGTTCTACTCCTACTATCCCTGCCTGTACTGGCTGCTGGAATTACAATACTTTTAACAGACCGTAATCTTAATACGACATTTTTCGATCCCGCTGGAGGAGGAGACCCTATCCTATATCAACACTTATTCTGATTCTTCGGACATCCTGAAGTTTACATTCTTATCCTGCCAGGGTTCGGAATAATTTCTCACATTGTCACTTACTACTCAGGGAAAAAAGAGCCTTTCGGCTATATAGGAATAGTATGGGCAATAATATCTATTGGGTTTTTAGGCTTTATCGTATGAGCTCACCATATGTTTACTGTAGGAATAGACGTAGACACACGAGCATACTTCACATCCGCCACTATAATTATCGCTATTCCAACAGGAGTAAAAGTATTTAGTTGACTGGCAACACTTCACGGAGGCAATATTAAATGATCTCCAGCTATGCTATGAGCTTTAGGGTTTATTTTCTTATTCACAGTAGGCGGGCTAACAGGCATTGTCCTAGCTAATTCGTCCTTAGACATCGTTCTTCATGATACGTATTATGTTGTAGCTCATTTTCACTATGTGCTCTCAATGGGAGCAGTTTTTGCCATTATGGGAGGATTTGCCCACTGATTCCCCTTATTCTCAGGTTATACTCTTAACGATACTTGAGCAAAGATTCACTTTACAATTATATTTGTGGGAGTAAATATAACTTTCTTCCCTCAGCATTTCCTAGGTTTATCCGGAATACCTCGTCGGTACTCTGACTATCCAGATGCATATACCACCTGAAATACCGTCTCCTCTATAGGATCGTTTATCTCGCTTACAGCGGTGATGCTTATAATTTTTATAATCTGAGAGGCCTTTGCATCCAAACGAGAAGTTGCTATAGTAGAACTTACTACAACTAATATTGAATGACTACATGGATGTCCCCCTCCATATCACACGTTCGAAGAACCTACATATGTAATCCAAAAATAAGAAAGGAAGGAATCGAACCCCCTAAAATTGGTTTCAAGCCAATGTCATAACCACTATGTCTTTCTCAATCAGGAGGTATTAGTAAAATATTACATAACTTTGTCAAGGTTAAATTATAGGTGAAACCCCTATATACCTCTATGGCGTACCCATTTCAACTCGGATTACAGGACGCAACCTCCCCTATTATAGAGGAGCTACTTCATTTTCATGACCATACACTAATAATTGTATTCTTAATCAGTTCTTTAGTTCTCTACATCATTTCCCTAATATTGACTACAAAATTAACTCATACAAGCACAATAGACGCACAGGAAGTAGAAACAGTATGAACTATCCTACCCGCCATTATCCTAATCCTAATCGCTCTACCTTCCCTCCGAATCCTTTATATAATAGACGAAATCAATAACCCCTCTTTAACCGTGAAAACAATAGGCCACCAATGATACTGAAGCTATGAATATACTGATTATGAAGACTTAAACTTTGACTCCTACATAATCCCAACACAAGAATTAAAGCCAGGAGAACTCCGACTATTAGAAGTAGACAACCGAGTTGTCCTCCCAATAGAAATAACCATCCGAATACTTATTTCTTCAGAAGACGTTTTGCATTCATGAGCTGTTCCATCACTAGGTCTAAAAACTGACGCTATTCCAGGACGACTAAACCAAACCACCCTTATAGCCATACGACCGGGACTGTATTATGGCCAGTGCTCTGAAATCTGCGGATCTAACCATAGCTTTATACCCATTGTTCTTGAAATAGTCCCCCTATCTTATTTTGAAACCTGATCTGCCTTAATAGTATAACCTAGACTAGACTTACTCATTAAGAAGCTATAAAGCATTAACCTTTTAAGTTAAAGACTGGGAGTTTTAACCTCCCCTTAATGAAATGCCACAGCTAGACACATCCACCTGATTTATTATAATCTTTTCAATATTTCTCACCCTCTTCATTCTATTCCAACTAAAAATTTCAAATCACCACTACCCGGAAAACCCAATAACCAAGTCTACTAAAATCACTAGTCAACATAATCCTTGAGAAAACAAATGAACGAAAATTTATTCGCCTCTTTCGCTGCCCCCTCAATAATAGGTCTCCCTATTGTAGTACTGATCGTCATATTCCCTTCCATTTTATTCCCAGCACCCAATCGCCTAATCAATAATCGGTTAATCTCCATTCAGCAATGATTAATTCAATTAACATCAAAACAAATACTAGCAATTCATAATCAAAAGGGACGAACCTGAGCTCTCATACTTATATCACTAATTCTATTCATTGGTTCAACTAACCTACTTGGACTACTACCCCACTCATTTACGCCCACGACACAACTCTCTATAAACCTCGGAATAGCAATCCCCCTATGAGCAGGGACAGTAATTACCGGTTTCCGCTATAAGACCAAAGCATCCTTGGCACACTTTCTACCCCAAGGCACCCCTCTTCCCCTAATTCCAATACTAGTAATCATCGAAACTATTAGTCTATTCATTCAACCCATAGCTCTAGCCGTTCGATTAACCGCCAATATTACTGCAGGACACCTCCTAATCCATTTGATTGGAGGGGCTACCTTAGCTCTTATTAATATTAGCGCGACCACAGCTTTCATCACTTTTATTATTTTAATTCTATTTACGATTCTAGAGTTTGCTGTTGCCTTAATTCAAGCCTATGTCTTTACCTTACTAGTAAGTCTATACTTACATGACAACACCTAATGACCCACCAAACTCACGCTTACCATATAGTTAACCCAAGCCCATGACCGCTAACAGGAGCCCTTTCTGCCCTTCTTATAACATCGGGTCTTATCATATGATTTCACTATAACTCAATATCCCTACTTACATTAGGATTCACAACCAACCTGCTAACCATATACCAGTGATGACGAGATGTGATCCGAGAAGGCACATTCCAAGGACATCACACCCCTATTGTACAAAAAGGACTACGGTACGGAATAGTTCTTTTTATTGTATCAGAAGTATTTTTCTTTGCAGGCTTCTTTTGAGCCTTTTACCATTCCAGCCTAGCCCCTACTCCTGAACTTGGAGGTTGCTGACCTCCCACCGGCATTATTCCTCTTAACCCACTAGAAGTTCCTCTACTCAACACCTCAGTCCTCCTAGCCTCCGGAGTATCTATTACTTGAGCCCATCATAGTTTAATAGAAGGCAATCGTAAACACATACTTCAAGGCCTATTTATTACAATCTCCTTAGGCGTATATTTTACACTATTACAGGCCTCCGAATACTACGAGACATCTTTTACAATCTCCGACGGAGTGTACGGATCTACCTTTTTTATAGCTACTGGGTTTCACGGACTACATGTAATTATTGGCTCCACATTCCTTATCGTGTGCTTTCTCCGACAACTATACTACCACTTCACATCAAACCACCACTTCGGATTTGAAGCCGCTGCATGATATTGACACTTTGTTGATGTAGTCTGACTATTCTTATATGTATCTATTTATTGATGAGGATCCTATTTCTTTAGTATAACTAGTACAATTGACTTCCAATCAGTTAGCTCCAGATCAACCTGGAAAGAAGTAATAAACGTAATACTAACCTTGATAACTAATGTAACCCTAGCGTCCTTACTTGTACTAATCGCATTCTGACTTCCCCAACTAAATATTTATACAGACAAGACAAGCCCCTACGAATGTGGTTTTGACCCCATGGGATCTGCTCGCCTACCTTTCTCTATAAAATTCTTCCTAGTTGCCATCACATTCCTGCTTTTCGACCTAGAAATCGCACTCCTACTCCCACTTCCCTGAGCGTCACAAACCAACAAGTTGACAACAATACTTATCATAGCACTCCTACTAATCTCCCTCCTAGCTGCAAGCCTAGCGTACGAATGAACCGAAAAGGGGCTAGAATGAACCGAATATGATAATTAGTTTAAGCCAAAACAAATGATTTCGACTCATTAGATTATGATTTATCTCATAATTATCATATGTCCATAGTATATATTAATATCTTTCTGGCATTCATTCTTTCTCTAATAGGTATACTTGTTTATCGATCACACCTAATATCATCGCTACTATGCTTAGAGGGCATAATATTATCACTATTTGTAATAATATCTGTAACTATTCTCAACAACCACCTTACATTAGCCAGCATGATACCAATCGTACTACTAGTATTTGCTGCCTGCGAAGCAGCATTAGGACTATCTCTACTAGTTATAGTATCTAACACCTACGGGACTGATTACGTACAAAACCTAAACCTCTTACAATGCTAAAAATTATCATCCCCACTATCATACTGATCCCCCTTACATGAGTATCAAAGCCTAACATAATCTGAATTAACACGACAACATATGGTTTGCTAATCAGCTTAATCAGCTTATTCTACCTGAATCAACCAAATGATAATACATTGAACCCCTCCTTAATATTTTTCTCTGACTCCCTATCAGCACCGCTACTAGCACTTACAACATGACTTCTACCCCTTATACTTATAGCAAGCCAACACCATTTATCAAAAGAACCCTTAACTCGAAAAAAACTATATATTTCAATACTGATTCTTCTCCAGTTGTTCCTAATTATAACTTTCACCGCCTCTGAACTTATCTTCTTTTACATCCTATTTGAGGCAACACTAATCCCAACCCTGATCATTATTACCCGATGGGGGAATCAAACTGAACGACTAAACGCAGGGCTCTACTTCTTATTTTATACTTTAATAGGATCTCTCCCACTCCTAGTAGCTCTCCTTTACATCCACAATTTCATGGGCTCCCTAAATTTTCTCATAATTCAATACTGAATTCAACCTCTGCCAAACTCCTGATCTAATGTTTTCTTATGATTGGCATGCATGATAGCATTCATAGTAAAGATACCTCTATACGGCCTCCACTTGTGACTACCAAAAGCACACGTAGAGGCCCCTATTGCCGGCTCCATGGTACTTGCCGCCGTACTCCTGAAATTAGGAGGCTATGGCATGATACGAATTACAACCCTACTAAACCCCCTGACCAACTTCATAGCGTATCCTTTCATAATATTATCTCTATGAGGCATAATCATAACAAGCTCTATCTGTCTCCGTCAAACAGATCTAAAATCCCTAATTGCATACTCCTCAGTTAGTCATATGGCACTCGTTATTGTAGCGGTTCTTATTCAAACACCATGAAGTTATATAGGTGCAACAGCCCTAATAATTGCCCATGGTTTAACATCCTCGATGCTATTCTGCTTAGCCAACTCCAATTACGAACGAATCCATAGCCGTACTATGATTCTCGCACGAGGACTTCAAACCCTCCTTCCCCTGATAGCAGCCTGATGGTTATTAGCAAGCCTCACAAATCTGGCTCTTCCTCCAACAATTAATCTTATCGGAGAACTATTTGTAGTGATATCCTCATTCTCATGATCCAACATTACTATTATTCTAATAGGAATTAACATCACCATCACTGCCCTATACTCACTTTATATACTAATCACCACACAGCGTGGTAAATATTCCCACCATATCAAAAATATCAAACCGTCATTCACACGAGAAAATGCCCTAATAACCTTGCATCTACTGCCTCTACTCCTCCTATCCCTTAACCCTAAAATTATTCTCGGTCCCATCTACTGTAAGCATAGTTTAACAAAAACATTAGATTGTGAATCTAATAATAAAAGCTCAAACCTTTTTGCTTACCGAAAAAGTACTGCAAGAACTGCTAACTCATGCTCCCATGTATAAGAACATGGCTTTTTCAACTTTTATAGGATAGAAGTAATCCATTGGTCTTAGGAACCAAAAAATTGGTGCAACTCCAAATAAAAGTAATAAATATATTTACTTCATGCATAATCACAGCTCTAGTCATTCTTACTTTGCCCATCATTATAACCTCTACTAAACTCTACAAAAATAAGCTATACCCATACTATGTAAAAACCGCTACTTCTTACGCATTCATAATTAGCATAATTCCCACAATAATATTCATCTACTCAGGACAGGAAACAATTGTTTCAAACTGACATTGAATAACAATCCAGACCATAAAACTATCCATGAGTTTTAAATTAGACTACTTCTCAATAATCTTTGTGCCCGTAGCCCTTTTTGTCACGTGGTCTATTATAGAGTTTTCTATATGATATATACACTCCGATCCTTATATTAACCGATTTTTCAAGTATCTTCTCTTATTTCTTATTACTATAATAGTCTTAGTCACCGCAAACAACATATTCCAACTATTCATTGGCTGAGAAGGAGTTGGCATTATATCATTTTTACTTATTGGATGATGATACGGCCGAACCGATGCAAATACAGCTGCCCTACAAGCTATCCTCTATAACCGTATTGGAGATGTAGGCTTCATTATAACCATAGCATGGTTTCTATTGAACTTAAACACATGAGACCTTCAACAAATCTTTATTACAACAAACGATAATTTTAATTTGCCGCTACTTGGCTTACTATTAGCAGCTACCGGTAAATCTGCTCAATTCGGCTTACATCCCTGACTCCCCTCAGCCATAGAAGGCCCCACTCCTGTATCAGCCCTACTTCACTCAAGCACAATAGTTGTAGCAGGAGTATTTCTTCTTATCCGCTTTCATCCACTAATAGAGCATAATCAAACTATTCAAACCCTCACTTTATGCTTAGGGGCTATTACTACACTATTTACTGCAATCTGCGCTCTTACACAGAACGATATCAAAAAAATTGTAGCGTTCTCTACCTCAAGCCAACTAGGCCTAATAATAGTAACAATTGGCATTAACCAGCCTTACCTAGCCTTCTTACACATCTGCACTCACGCATTTTTTAAAGCTATGTTATTCATATGTTCAGGGTCAATTATCCACAGCCTAAACGATGAACAAGACATTCGAAAGATAGGTGGCCTATTTAAAGTCCTTCCCTTCACCACAACTTCCCTGATTGTCGGAAGCCTCGCATTAACAGGCATACCTTTCCTTACAGGATTCTACTCCAAAGACCTGATCATCGAGTCCGCTAACACGTCGAATACCAACGCCTGAGCCCTCTTAATTACACTCGTTGCCACATCCCTAACCGCTGCCTACAGCACCCGAATTATATTCTTCGCTCTACTAGGCCAGCCCCGCTTCTCCCCTATAATCCTTATCAACGAGAATAATCCTCTCCTAATTAACTCTATTAAACGACTCCTTATCGGAAGTGTATTTGCAGGATACATTATCTCCCACAGCATCACACCCACCACCATCCCACAGATAACTATGCCTCATTATCTAAAAATGATAGCCCTTGCAGTAACTATCTTGGGTTTCATCCTGGCACTAGAACTAAACCTTACCATACAAGGACTCAAATTTAACTATCCATCTAATTACTTTAAATTTTCCACCCTCCTTGGCTATTATCCAACCATTATGCACCGCCTCACACCTAAAACAAGTTTAACCATCAGCCAGAAATCAGCATCTATACTTCTGGACTCCATCTGACTAGAAAACATCCTACCCAAATCAATCTCGTATTTCCAAATAAAATCTTCTACCCTTATTTCAAATCAAAAGGGTCTCATCAAGCTCTATTTCCTATCGTTCATACTAACTATAATTCTCAGCCTACTAATCCTTAATTACCACGGGTAACTTCCATGATAACCAACACACCAGTTAACAGCGACCAACCTGTAACAATCACCAACCAGGTTCCATAACTATATAAAGCCGCAATACCCATAGCCTCTTCACTAAAAAACCCAGAGTCCCCCGTATCATAAATTACCCAATCCCCTATTCCATTAAACTTTAATACTACCTCCACCTCATCATCCTTCAAAATATAGCAAGCAGTCAACAACTCAGACAATAGACCAGTAATAAAAGCCGCTAGAACAGCCTTATTTGAAACTCACACCTCAGGGTATTGCTCAGTAGCCATAGCAGTTGTATAACCAAATACTACTAATATACCCCCCAAATAAATTAAAAACACTATCAGCCCTAAAAAAGAACCCCCAAAATTCAGAACAATCGCACAACCAATCCCACCGCTAATAATTAGCACAAGCCCACCATAAATAGGAGATGGTTTAGTGGCAAAACCCACAAAACTCATCACAAAAACGATACTTAAAATAAATACAATGTATGTTATCATTATTCCTACATGGAATTTAACCATGACTAATGACATGAAAAATCATCGTTGTATTTCAACTATAAGAACATTAATGACCAACATTCGAAAAACCCACCCACTAGCCAAAATTGTCAACAATTCATTCATTGACCTCCCAGCGCCATCTAACATCTCTGCTTGATGGAATTTCGGGTCCTTATTAGGAGTATGCTTGATTCTACAGATTCTAACAGGTTTATTTCTAGCTATACACTACACATCGGACACGGCCACAGCTTTTTCATCGGTCACCCACATCTGTCGAGACGTTAACTACGGCTGAATTATCCGCTATATACATGCAAATGGCGCTTCCATATTCTTCATCTGCCTATTCATACATGTGGGACGAGGCCTATACTATGGATCCTATGTATTCATAGAAACATGAAACATTGGAATTGTACTACTATTCGCAACCATAGCCACAGCATTCATAGGCTATGTACTGCCGTGAGGACAAATATCATTTTGAGGGGCAACTGTAATCACTAACCTTCTCTCCGCCATCCCCTATATCGGAACCAACTTAGTAGAGTGAATCTGAGGTGGCTTCTCAGTAGACAAAGCAACCTTAACACGATTCTTTGCATTTCATTTTATCTTTCCATTCATCATCGCAGCTCTAGCAATAGTACACCTCCTATTTCTACACGAAACCGGATCCAACAACCCCTCAGGAATCACATCAGACTCAGACAAAATTCCGTTTCACCCCTACTACACAATTAAAGATATCCTAGGAATCCTACTCCTGCTCCTAGTCTTAATATCACTAGTTTTATTTTCACCAGACCTATTAGGAGATCCAGACAACTACACCCCTGCAAACCCCCTAAACACCCCTCCACATATCAAACCTGAATGATACTTCCTATTCGCCTATGCCATCCTACGATCTATCCCTAATAAATTAGGAGGTGTACTCGCCCTAGTATTCTCCATCCTAATTTTAGCATTCATTCCATTCCTCCACACATCTAAGCAACGCAGTATAATATTCCGACCCCTCAGCCAATGCCTATTCTGACTTTTAGTCGCCGATCTTCTCACTTTAACTTGGATTGGAGGACAGCCAGTTGAACACCCTTTCATCATTATCGGACAGGTCGCCTCAATTCTATATTTCACCATCCTATTGATTCTAATGCCAACAATTAGCGTTATCGAAAATAATCTTCTAAAATGAAGAGTCTTTGTAGTATAATCATTACCTTGGTCTTGTAAACCAAAAATGGAGAGTAGTCGCCCTCCCTAAGACTCAAGGAAGAAGCTCTTGCTCCACCATCAGCACCCAAAGCTGAAATTCTTCTTAAACTATTCCCTGACACCCCCTACATTCATATATTGGACCACCTCTACTGTGCTATGTCAGTATCTCCAAAAAATCCTTCTTTCCCTCCCCTATGTACGTCGTGCATTAATGGCTTGCCCCATGCATATAAGCATGTACATGATATTATATCTTTACATAGGACATGTCTAGTCCAATTCCACAACCCATTGATCCTCAACAGTAACTAGATGCATATCACTTAGTCCAATAAGGGCTTAATCACCATGCCTCGAGAAACCATCAATCCTTGCCTGTAATGTCACTCTTCTCGCTCCGGGCCCATGCTAATGTGGGGGTTACTATCATGAAACTATACCTGGCATCTGGTTCTTACCTCAGGGCCATGACTCTATTTATTCCAATCCTACTAATTCTCGCAAATGGGACATCTCGATGGACTAGTGACTAATCAGCCCATGATCACACATAACTGTGGTGTCATGCATTTGGTATCTTTTATTTTTAGGGGGGGAATCTGCTATCACTCATCTATGACCGCAACGGCACTAACTCTAACTTATCTTCTGCTCTCAGGGAATATGCCCGTCGCGGCCCTAATGCAGTCAAATAACTTGTAGCTGGACTTATTCATTATCATTTATCAACTCACGCATAAAATCAAGGTGCTATTCAGTCAATGGTTTCAGGACATATAATTCTAGGACACACGTGTGTACACGTACGTACACGTGTGTACACGTACGTACACGTGTGTACACGTACGTACACGTGTGTACACGTACGTACACGTGTGTACACGTACGTACACGTGTGTACACGTACGTACACGTGTGTACACGTACGTACACGTGTGTACACGTACGTACACGTGTGTACACGTACGTACACGTACGTACACGTACGTACACGTACGTACACGTACGTACACGTACGTACACGTGTGTACACGTACGTACACGTGTGTACACGTACGTACACGTGTGTACACGTACGTACACGTGTGTACACGTACGTACACGTGTGTACACGTACGTACACGTGTGTACACGTACGTACACGCGCAAGACATTAAGTTAACTTATACAAACCCCCCTTACCCCCCATAAACTCATGTCATCTATTATACACTTATTTATGTCCTGCCAAACCCCAAAAACAGGACTAAGTGCATACAATACTCACAAGCTTTATTTAAATTGTATACAAATGTATTGCTACTCTAGTTAACTTAACACAACAGTCTTACACGCATTCGATCTCGTGGTCTATCTATAGATAGCATCCCCTTTTTTTTTCCTCTCATATTTACTATGTATTTTATTTATTATACACACTACAATTTCAGTATAAGTTAATGTAGCTTAATTAATAAAGCAAGGCACTGAAAATGCCAAGATGAGTCGCACGACTCCATAAACACAAAGGTTTGGTCCTAGCCTTCCTATTAGTTCTTAGTAGACTTACACATGCAAGTCTCCACGCCCCAGTGAGAATGCCCTTAAAATCAGCAGTGATCTAAAGGAGCAGGTATCAAGCACACTCTTAAGTAGCTCATAACACCTTGCTAAGCCACACCCCCACGGGATACAGCAGTGATAAAAATTAAGCCATAAACGAAAGTTTGACTAAGCCATACTAAAAAGGGTTGGTAAATTTCGTGCCAGCCACCGCGGTCATACGATTAACCCAAACTAATAGGCCCACGGCGTAAAGCGTGTTTAAGATACCTTTGCACTAAAGTTAAAACTTAACTAAGCCGTAAAAAGCTACAGTTACCATAAAATAGACCACGAAAGTGACTTTATAATAATCTGACTACACGATAGCTAAGACCCAAACTGGGATTAGATACCCCACTATGCTTAGCCCTAAACATAGATAATTTTACAACAAAATAATTCGCCAGAGGACTACTAGCAATAGCTTAAAACTCAAAGGACTTGGCGGTGCTTTATATCCCTCTAGAGGAGCCTGTTCTATAATCGATAAACCCCGATAAACCTCACCACCCTTTGCTAATTCAGTCTATATACCGCCATCTTCAGCAAACCCTCAAAAGGTAGAATAGTAAGCACAATCATTTTACATAAAAAAGTTAGGTCAAGGTGTAACTTATGGGGTGGGAAGAAATGGGCTACATTTTCTACCCAAGAACATTCCACGAACGTTTTTATGAAATTAAAAACTGAAGGAGGATTTAGTAGTAAATTAAGAATAGAGAGCTTAATTGAATAGGGCCATGAAGCACGCACACACCGCCCGTCACCCTCCTCAAGTAATAAGACACAACCATAACCATATTAACTTAACTAAGACACAAGAGGAGACAAGTCGTAACAAGGTAAGCATACCGGAAGGTGTGCTTGGATTAATCAAAGTGTAGCTTAACTAAAGCGTCTGGCCTACACCCAGAAGATTTCATTACTTATGACCACTTTGAACAAAAGCTAGCCCAACTAACCCCAAACTTAAGTATCACAGACATATAAAGTAAAACATTTAGTTAAATAATAAAAGTATAGGAGATAGAAATTTTAATTGGAGCGATAGAGATAGTACCGTAAGGGAATGATGAAAGACATCTTAACAGTATTAAACAGCAAAGATTACCCCTTTTACCTTTTGCATAATGAACTAGCCAGAAACGACTTAACAAAGAGAACTTAAGCTAAGCTCCCCGAAACCAGACGAGCTACCCATAAACAATCTAAAAGGATCAACTCATCTATGTAGCAAAATAGTGAGAAGATTTGTGGGTAGAGGTGAAAAGCCTAACGAGCCTGGTGATAGCTGGTTGCCCACAAACAGAATTTTAGTTCAACTTTAAATTTACCTAAAAAAAAACAAAATTTTAATGTAAATTTAAAATATAGTCTAAGAAGGTACAGCTTCTTAGAATCAGGATACAACCTTTATTAGAGAGTATATACTAACATCACCATAGTTGGCTTAAAAGCAGCCACCAATTGAGAAAGCGTTCCAGCTCAACAAACAATATAACTTAATCCCAATCATATTACATCAACTCCTAATTATACCTCCTGGGCCATTCTATTTAAATATAGAAGCAACAATGCTAGTATGAGTAACAAGAACTATTTTCTCCCCGCATAAGCTTATATCAGAAACGGATAGACCACTGATAGTTAACAATCTGATAATATCAACCCAAAAATGAAATACTTATCTACCCTATTGTTAACCCAACACAGGCATGCATTTAAGGAAAGATTAAAAGGAGTAAAAGGAACTCGGCAAACACAAACCCCGCCTGTTTACCAAAAACATCACCTCCAGCATTTCTAGTATTGGAGGCACTGCCTGCCCAGTGACACTTGTTTAACGGCCGCGGTATCCTGACCGTGCAAAGGTAGCATAATCATTTGTTCTCTAAATAAGGACTTGTATGAATGGCCACACGAGGGTTTAACTGTCTCTTATTCCCAATCAGTGAAATTGACCTTCCCGTGAAGAGGCGGGAATGCCACAATAAGACGAGAAGACCCTATGGAGCTTTAATTAACTAACCCAAACTTATGGATACTAAATACCTACAAGGCATAACATTACACCATTATTGTGGGTTAGCAATTTAGGTTGGGGTGACCTCGGAATATAAAAAAACTCCCGAGTGATTAAAATTTAGACCCACAAGTCAAAATATAACATCACTTATTGATCCAATAATTTTTGATCAACGGAACAAGTTACCCTAGGGATAACAGCGCAATCCTATTCAAGAGTCCATATCGACAATAGGGTTTACGACCTCGATGTTGGATCAGGACATCCTAATGGTGCAGCAGCTATTAAGGGTTCGTTTGTTCAACGATTAAAGTCCTACGTGATCTGAGTTCAGACCGGAGTAATCCAGGTCGGTTTCTATCTATTATATAACCTCCCCCAGTACGAAAGGACAAGGGATGTAAGGCCTACCTCACAAAGGCGCCTTAAAACTAATAGATGAAGTCAACTCAATCTAACCAGTTTATCTCCTCATAAGCCCGAGAAAAGGGGCTTTGTTAGGGTGGCAGAGCCCGGTAACTGCGTAAAACTTAAACCTTTATTATCAGAGGTTCAATTCCTCTCCCTAACAAAATGTTCTTTATCAACATTATCTCTCTTATCATCCCAATCCTTCTTGCCGTAGCCTTCCTCACCCTCGTTGAACGAAAAGTCTTAGGCTACATACAACTTCGAAAAGGGCCTAATATCGTAGGCCCCTACGGCCTCCTTCAACCAATCGCAGATGCAGTAAAACTCTTCAC
>NW_027554536.1:0-55979 GCF_053574225.1 Canis aureus
GTGCATCTTGAGCATGTCTGTGTTGAAAAAGTCTGAATCTTTAGTATTATTGCAAAAAACGTCTTATCTCACCATTTCCAGCGCTTTTGTGCATCTTGAGCAAATTAGAAAGGGAAACCCAACATCTGTACTATTTTCATTGGGGAATCTAAAACTTCAAAACGTTATTTGAAGGAATTCCTTTTGAGCTGAGACAAAGATTTCAACTTATCCCTTTTCATGATAAACATCCACTGTCTGCACATAAGGTATCAAGTAATTTGACTGGAGACGTTTTGAGAAAATAAGATGATGAGTGACCCTATTTCTATTATGGGAAACCAAAAAGCACTGATTTTCAGCTTTAGCCCATACAACCTCAAAACCATAACCATCGTTGCAAAAACAGTCTTATCTCATCATTTCCAGCTCTTTTGTGCATCTGGAGCATGTCTGTGTTGAAAAAGTCTGAATCTTTAGTGTTATTGCAAAAAACGTCTTATCTCATCATTTCCAGCGCTTTTGTGCATCTGGAGCATATCTGTGTTGAAAAAGTCTAAATCTTTAGTATTATTGCAAAAAACGTCTTATCTCACCATCTCCAGCGCTTTTGTGCATCTGGAGCATGTCTGTGTTGAAAAAGTCTGAATCTTTAGTGTTATTGCAAAAAACGTCTTATCTCATCATTTCCAGCGCTTTTGTGCATCTGGAGCATATCTGTGTTGAAAAAGTCTAAATCTTTAGTATTATTGCAAAAAACGTCTTATCTCACCATCTCCAGCGCTTTTGTGCATCTGGAGCATGTCTGTGTTGAAAAAGTCTGAATCTTTAGTGTTATTGCAAAAAACGTCTTATCTCATCATTTCCAGCGCTTTTGTGCATCTGGAGCATATCTGTGTTAAAAAGTCTGAATCTTTAGTATTATTGCAAAAAACGTCTTATCTCACCCTCTCCAGCGCTTTTGTGCATCTTGAGCATGTCTGTGTTGAAAAAGTCTGAATCTTTGGTGTTATTGCAAAAAACGTCTTATCTCATCATTTCCAGCGCTTTTGTGCATCTGGAGATATCTGTGTTGAAAAAGTCTAAATCTTTAGTATTATTGCAAAAAACGTCTTATCTCACCATCTCCAGCGCTTTTGTGCATCTGGAGCATGTCTGTGTTGAAAAAGTCTGAATCTTTAGTGTTATTGCAAAAAAAGTCTTATCTCATCATTTCCAGCGCTTTTGTGCATCTGGAGCATATCTGTGTTAAAAAGTCTGAATCTTTAGTATTATTGCAAAAAACGTATTATCTCACCATCTCCAGCGCTTTTGTGCATCTTGAGCATGTCTGTGTTGAAAAAGTCTGAATGTTTAGTGTTATTGCAAAAAACGTCTTATCTCATCATTTCCAGCGCTTTTGTGCATCTGGAGCATATCTGTGTTAAAAAGTCTGAATCTTTAGTATTATTGCAAAAAACGTCTTATCTCACCATCTCCAGCGCTTTTGTGCATCTTGAGCATGTCTGTGTTGAAAAAGTCTGAATCTTTAGTATTATTGCAAAAAACGTCTTATCTCACCATTTCCAGCGCTTTTGTGCATCTTGAGCAAATTAGAAAGGGAAACCCAACATCTGTACTATTTTCATTGGGGAATCTAAAACTTCAAAACGTTATTTGAAGGAATTCCTTTTGAGCTGAGACAAAGATTTCAACTTATCCCTTTTCATGATAAACATCCACTGTCTGCACATAAGGTATCAAGTAATTTGACTGGAGACGTTTTGAGAAAATAAGATGATGAGTGACCCTATTTCTATTATGGGAAACCAAAAAGCACTGATTTTCAGCTTTAGCCCATACAACCTCAAAACCATAACCATCGTTGCAAAAACAGTCTTATCTCATCATTTCCAGCTCTTTTGTGCATCTGGAGCATGTCTGTGTTGAAAAAGTCTGAATCTTTAGTGTTATTGCAAAAAACGTCTTATCTCATCATTTCCAGCGCTTTTGTGCATCTGGAGCATATCTGTGTTGAAAAAGTCTAAATCTTTAGTATTATTGCAAAAAACGTCTTATCTCACCATCTCCAGCGCTTTTGTGCATCTGGAGCATGTCTGTGTTGAAAAAGTCTGAATCTTTAGTGTTATTGCAAAAAACGTCTTATCTCATCATTTCCAGCGCTTTTGTGCATCTGGAGCATATCTGTGTTGAAAAAGTCTAAATCTTTAGTATTATTGCAAAAAACGTCTTATCTCACCATCTCCAGCGCTTTTGTGCATCTGGAGCATGTCTGTGTTGAAAAAGTCTGAATCTTTAGTGTTTTTGCAAAAAACGTCTTATCTCATCATTTCCAGCGCTTTTGTGCATCTGGAGCATATCTGTGTTGAAAAAGTCTAAATCTTTAGTATTATTGCAAAAAACGTCTTATCTCACCATCTCCAGCGCCTTTGTGCATCTGGAGCATGTCTGTGTTGAAAAAGTCTGAATCTTTAGTGTTATTGCAAAAAACGTCTTATCTCATCATTTCCAGCGCTTTTGTGCATCTGGAGCCTATCTGTGTTGAAAAAGTCTAAATCTTTAGTATTATTGCATAAAACGTCTTATCTCACCATCTCCAGCGCTTTTGTGCATCTGGAGCATGTCTGTGTTGAAAAAGTCTGAATCTTTAGTGTTATTGCAAAAAACGTCTTATCTCATCATTTCCAGCGCTTTTGTGCATCTGGAGCATATCTGTGTTAAAAAGTCTGAATCTTTAGTATTATTGCAAAAAACGTCTTATCTCACCCTCTCCAGCGCTTTTGTGCATCTTGAGCATGTCTGTGTTGAAAAAGTCTGAATCTTTGGTGTTATTGCAAAAAACGTCTTATCTCATCATTTCCAGCGCTTTTGTGCATCTGGAGATATCTGTGTTGAAAAAGTCTAAATCTTTAGTATTATTGCAAAAAACGTCTTATCTCACCATCTCCAGCGCTTTTGTGCATCTGGAGCATGTCTGTGTTGAAAAAGTCTGAATCTTTAGTGTTATTGCAAAAAAAGTCTTATCCCATCATTTCCAGCGCTTTTGTGCATCTGGAGCATATCTGTGTTAAAAAGTCTGAATCTTTAGTATTATTGCAAAAAACGTATTATCTCACCATCTCCAGCGCTTTTGTGCATCTTGAGCATGTCTGTGTTGAAAAAGTCTGAATCTTTAGTGTTATTGCAAAAAACGTCTTATCTCATCATTTCCAGCGCTTTTGTGCATCTGGAGCATATCTGTGTTAAAAAGTCTGAATCTTTAGTATTATTGCAAAAAACGTCTTATCTCACCATCTCCAGCGCTTTTGTGCATCTTGAGCATGTCTGTGTTGAAAAAGTCTGAATCTTTAGTATTATTGCAAAAAACGTCTTATCTCACCATTTCCAGCGCTTTTGTGCATCTTGAGCAAATTAGAAAGGGAAACCCAACATCTGTACTATTTTCATTGGGGAATCTAAAACTTCAAAACGTTATTTGAAGGAATTCCTTTTGAGCTGAGACAAAGATTTCAACTTATCCCTTTTCATGATAAACATCCACTGTCTGCACATAAGGTATCAAGTAATTTGACTGGAGACGTTTTGAGAAAATAAGATGATGAGTGACCCTATTTCTATTATGGGAAACCAAAAAGCACTGATTTTCAGCTTTAGCCCATACAACCTCAAAACCATAACCATCGTTGCAAAAACAGTCTTATCTCATCATTTCCAGCTCTTTTGTGCATCTGGAGCATGTCTGTGTTGAAAAAGTCTGAATCTTTAGTGTTATTGCAAAAAACGTCTTATCTCATCATTTCCAGCGCTTTTGTGCATCTGGAGCATATCTGTGTTGAAAAAGTCTAAATCTTTAGTATTATTGCAAAAAACGTCTTATCTCACCATCTCCAGCGCTTTTGTGCATCTGGAGCATGTCTGTGTTGAAAAAGTCTGAATCTTTAGTGTTATTGCAAAAAACGTCTTATCTCATCATTTCCAGCGCTTTTGTGCATCTGGAGCATATCTGTGTTGAAAAAGTCTAAATCTTTAGTATTATTGCAAAAAACGTCTTATCTCACCATCTCCAGCGCTTTTGTGCATCTGGAGCATGTCTGTGTTGAAAAAGTCTGAATCTTTAGTGTTATTGCAAAAAACGTCTTATCTCATCATTTCCAGCGCTTTTGTGCATCTGGAGCATATCTGTGTTAAAAAGTCTGAATCTTTAGTATTATTGCAAAAAACGTCTTATCTCACCCTCTCCAGCGCTTTTGTGCATCTTGAGCATGTCTGTGTTGAAAAAGTCTGAATCTTTGGTGTTATTGCAAAAAACGTCTTATCTCATCATTTCCAGCGCTTTTGTGCATCTGGAGATATCTGTGTTGAAAAAGTCTAAATCTTTAGTATTATTGCAAAAAACGTCTTATCTCACCATCTCCAGCGCTTTTGTGCATCTGGAGCATGTCTGTGTTGAAAAAGTCTGAATCTTTAGTGTTATTGCAAAAAAAGTCTTATCTCATCATTTCCAGCGCTTTTGTGCATCTGGAGCATATCTGTGTTAAAAAGTCTGAATCTTTAGTATTATTGCAAAAAACGTATTATCTCACCATCTCCAGCGCTTTTGTGCATCTTGAGCATGTCTGTGTTGAAAAAGTCTGAATGTTTAGTGTTATTGCAAAAAACGTCTTATCTCATCATTTCCAGCGCTTTTGTGCATCTGGAGCATATCTGTGTTAAAAAGTCTGAATCTTTAGTATTATTGCAAAAAACGTCTTATCTCACCATCTCCAGCGCTTTTGTGCATCTTGAGCATGTCTGTGTTGAAAAAGTCTGAATCTTTAGTATTATTGCAAAAAACGTCTTATCTCACCATTTCCAGCGCTTTTGTGCATCTTGAGCAAATTAGAAAGGGAAACCCAACATCTGTACTATTTTCATTGGGGAATCTAAAACTTCAAAACGTTATTTGAAGGAATTCCTTTTGAGCTGAGACAAAGATTTCAACTTATCCCTTTTCATGATAAACATCCACTGTCTGCACATAAGGTATCAAGTAATTTGACTGGAGACGTTTTGAGAAAATAAGATGATGAGTGACCCTATTTCTATTATGGGAAACCAAAAAGCACTGATTTTCAGCTTTAGCCCATACAACCTCAAAACCATAATCATCGTTGCAAAAACAGTCTTATCTCATCATTTCCAGCTATTTTGTGCATCTGGAGCATGTCTGTGTTGAAAAAGTCTGAATCTTTAGTGTTATTGCAAAAAACGTCTTATCTCATCATTTCCAGCGCTTTTGTGCATCTGGAGCATATCTGTGTTGAAAAAGTCTAAATCTTTAGTATTATTGCAAAAAACGTCTTATCTCACCATCTCCAGCGCTTTTGTGCATCTGGAGCATGTCTGTGTTGAAAAAGTCTGAATCTTTAGTGTTATTGCAAAAAACGTCTTATCTCATCATTTCCAGCGCTTTTGTGCATCTGGAGCATATCTGTGTTGAAAAAGTCTAAATCTTTAGTATTATTGCAAAAAACGTCTTATCTCACCATCTCCAGCGCTTTTGTGCATCTGGAGCATGTCTGTGTTGAAAAAGTCTGAATCTTTAGTGTTTTTGCAAAAAACGTCTTATCTCATCATTTCCAGCGCTTTTGTGCATCTGGAGCATATCTGTGTTGAAAAAGTCTAAATCTTTAGTATTATTGCAAAAAACGTCTTATCTCACCATCTCCAGCGCCTTTGTGCATCTGGAGCATGTCTGTGTTGAAAAAGTCTGAATCTTTAGTGTTATTGCAAAAAACGTCTTATCTCATCATTTCCAGCGCTTTTGTGCATCTGGAGCCTATCTGTGTTGAAAAAGTCTAAATCTTTAGTATTATTGCATAAAACGCCTTATCTCACCATCTCCAGCGCTTTTGTGCATCTGGAGCATGTCTGTGTTGAAAAAGTCTGAATCTTTAGTGTTATTGCAAAAACGTCTTATCTCATCATTTCCAGCGCTTTTGTGCATCTGGAGCATATCTGTGTTAAAAAGTCTGAATCTTTAGTATTATTGCAAAAAACGTCTTATCTCACCCTCTCCAGCGCTTTTGTGCATCTTGAGCATGTCTGTGTTGAAAAAGTCTGAATCTTTGGTGTTATTGCAAAAAACGTCTTATCTCATCATTTCCAGCGCTTTTGTGCATCTGGAGATATCTGTGTTGAAAAAGTCTAAATCTTTAGTATTATTGCAAAAAACGTCTTATCTCACCATCTCCAGCGCTTTTGTGCATCTGGAGCATGTCTGTGTTGAAAAAGTCTGAATCTTTAGTGTTATTGCAAAAAAAGTCTTATCCCATCATTTCCAGCGCTTTTGTGCATCTGGAGCATATCTGTGTTAAAAAGTCTGAATCTTTAGTATTATTGCAAAAAACGTATTATCTCACCATCTCCAGCGCTTTTGTGCATCTTGAGCATGTCTGTGTTGAAAAAGTCTGAATCTTTAGTGTTATTGCAAAAAACGTCTTATCTCATCATTTCCAGCGCTTTTGTGCATCTGGAGCATATCTGTGTTAAAAAGTCTGAATCTTTAGTATTATTGCAAAAAACGTCTTATCTCACCATCTCCAGCGCTTTTGTGCATCTTGAGCATGTCTGTGTTGAAAAAGTCTGAATCTTTAGTATTATTGCAAAAAACGTCTTATCTCACCATTTCCAGCGCTTTTGTGCATCTTGAGCAAATTAGAAAGGGAAACCCAACATCTGTACTATTTTCATTGGGGAATCTAAAACTTCAAAACGTTATTTGAAGGAATTCCTTTTGAGCTGAGACAAAGATTTCAACTTATCCCTTTTCATGATAAACATCCACTGTCTGCACATAAGGTATCAAGTAATTTGACTGGAGACGTTTTGAGAAAATAAGATGATGAGTGACCCTATTTCTATTATGGGAAACCAAAAAGCACTGATTTTCAGCTTTAGCCCATACAACCTCAAAACCATAACCATCGTTGCAAAAACAGTCTTATCTCATCATTTCCAGCTCTTTTGTGCATCTGGAGCATGTCTGTGTTGAAAAAGTCTGAATCTTTAGTGTTATTGCAAAAAACGTCTTATCTCATCATTTCCAGCGCTTTTGTGCATCTGGAGCATATCTGTGTTGAAAAAGTCTAAATCTTTAGTATTATTGCAAAAAACGTCTTATCTCACCATCTCCAGCGCTTTTGTGCATCTGGAGCATGTCTGTGTTGAAAAAGTCTGAATCTTTAGTGTTATTGCAAAAAACGTCTTATCTCATCATTTCCAGCGCTTTTGTGCATCTGGAGCATATCTGTGTTGAAAAAGTCTAAATCTTTAGTATTATTGCAAAAAACGTCTTATCTCACCATCTCCAGCGCTTTTGTGCATCTGGAGCATGTCTGTGTTGAAAAAGTCTGAATCTTTAGTGTTATTGCAAAAAACGTCTTATCTCATCATTTCCAGCGCTTTTGTGCATCTGGAGCATATCTGTGTTAAAAAGTCTGAATCTTTAGTATTATTGCAAAAAACGTCTTATCTCACCCTCTCCAGCGCTTTTGTGCATCTTGAGCATGTCTGTGTTGAAAAAGTCTGAATCTTTGGTGTTATTGCAAAAAACGTCTTATCTCATCATTTCCAGCGCTTTTGTGCATCTGGAGATATCTGTGTTGAAAAAGTCTAAATCTTTAGTATTATTGCAAAAAACGTCTTATCTCACCATCTCCAGCGCTTTTGTGCATCTGGAGCATGTCTGTGTTGAAAAAGTCTGAATCTTTAGTGTTATTGCAAAAAAAGTCTTATCTCATCATTTCCAGCGCTTTTGTGCATCTGGAGCATATCTGTGTTAAAAAGTCTGAATCTTTAGTATTATTGCAAAAAACGTATTATCTCACCATCTCCAGCGCTTTTGTGCATCTGGAGCATATCTGTGTTAAAAAGTCTGAATCTTTAGTATTATTGCAAAAAACGTCTTATCTCACCATCTCCAGCGCTTTTGTGCATCTTGAGCATGTCTGTGTTGAAAAAGTCTGAATCTTTAGTATTATTGCAAAAAACGTCTTATCTCACCATTTCCAGCGCTTTTGTGCATCTTGAGCAAATTAGAAAGGGAAACCCAACATCTGTACTATTTTCATTGGGGAATCTAAAACTTCAAAACGTTATTTGAAGGAATTCCTTTTGAGCTGAGACAAAGATTTCAACTTATCCCTTTTCATGATAAACATCCACTGTCTGCACATAAGGTATCAAGTAATTTGACTGGAGACGTTTTGAGAAAATAAGATGATGAGTGACCCTATTTCTATTATGGGAAACCAAAAAGCACTGATTTTCAGCTTTAGCCCATACAACCTCAAAACCATAACCATCGTTGCAAAAACAGTCTTATCTCATCATTTCCAGCTCTTTTGTGCATCTGGAGCATGTCTGTGTTGAAAAAGTCTGAATCTTTAGTGTTATTGCAAAAAACGTCTTATCTCATCATTTCCAGCGCTTTTGTGCATCTGGAGCATATCTGTGTTGAAAAAGTCTAAATCTTTAGTATTATTGCAAAAAACGTCTTATCTCACCATCTCCAGCGCTTTTGTGCATCTGGAGCATGTCTGTGTTGAAAAAGTCTGAATCTTTAGTGTTATTGCAAAAAACGTCTTATCTCATCATTTCCAGCGCTTTTGTGCATCTGGAGCATATCTGTGTTGAAAAAGTCTAAATCTTTAGTATTATTGCAAAAAACGTCTTATCTCACCATCTCCAGCGCTTTTGTGCATCTGGAGCATGTCTGTGTTGAAAAAGTCTGAATCTTTAGTGTTATTGCAAAAAACGTCTTATCTCATCATTTCCAGCGCTTTTGTGCATCTGGAGCATATCTGTGTTAAAAAGTCTGAATCTTTAGTATTATTGCAAAAAACGTCTTATCTCACCCTCTCCAGCGCTTTTGTGCATCTTGAGCATGTCTGTGTTGAAAAAGTCTGAATCTTTGGTGTTATTGCAAAAAACGTCTTATCTCATCATTTCCAGCGCTTTTGTGCATCTGGAGATATCTGTGTTGAAAAAGTCTAAATCTTTAGTATTATTGCAAAAAACGTCTTATCTCACCATCTCCAGCGCTTTTGTGCATCTGGAGCATGTCTGTGTTGAAAAAGTCTGAATCTTTAGTGTTATTGCAAAAAAAGTCTTATCTCATCATTTCCAGCGCTTTTGTGCATCTGGAGCATATCTGTGTTAAAAAGTCTGAATCTTTAGTATTATTGCAAAAAACGTATTATCTCACCATCTCCAGCGCTTTTGTGCATCTTGAGCATGTCTGTGTTGAAAAAGTCTGAATGTTTAGTGTTATTGCAAAAAACGTCTTATCTCATCATTTCCAGCGCTTTTGTGCATCTGGAGCATATCTGTGTTAAAAAGTCTGAATCTTTAGTATTATTGCAAAAAACGTCTTATCTCACCATCTCCAGCGCTTTTGTGCATCTTGAGCATGTCTGTGTTGAAAAAGTCTGAATCTTTAGTATTATTGCAAAAAACGTCTTATCTCACCATTTCCAGCGCTTTTGTGCATCTTGAGCAAATTAGAAAGGGAAACCCAACATCTGTACTATTTTCATTGGGGAATCTAAAACTTCAAAACGTTATTTGAAGGAATTCCTTTTGAGCTGAGACAAAGATTTCAACTTATCCCTTTTCATGATAAACATCCACTGTCTGCACATAAGGTATCAAGTAATTTGACTGGAGACGTTTTGAGAAAATAAGATGATGAGTGACCCTATTTCTATTATGGGAAACCAAAAAGCACTGATTTTCAGCTTTAGCCCATACAACCTCAAAACCATAACCATCGTTGCAAAAACAGTCTTATCTCATCATTTCCAGCTCTTTTGTGCATCTGGAGCATGTCTGTGTTGAAAAAGTCTGAATCTTTAGTGTTATTGCAAAAAACGTCTTATCTCATCATTTCCAGCGCTTTTGTGCATCTGGAGCATATCTGTGTTGAAAAAGTCTAAATCTTTAGTATTATTGCAAAAAACGTCTTATCTCACCATCTCCAGCGCTTTTGTGCATCTGGAGCATGTCTGTGTTGAAAAAGTCTGAATCTTTAGTGTTATTGCAAAAAACGTCTTATCTCATCATTTCCAGCGCTTTTGTGCATCTGGAGCATATCTGTGTTGAAAAAGTCTAAATCTTTAGTATTATTGCAAAAAACGTCTTATCTCACCATCTCCAGCGCTTTTGTGCATCTGGAGCATGTCTGTGTTGAAAAAGTCTGAATCTTTAGTGTTATTGCAAAAAACGTCTTATCTCATCATTTCCAGCGCTTTTGTGCATCTGGAGCATATCTGTGTTAAAAAGTCTGAATCTTTAGTATTATTGCAAAAAACGTCTTATCTCACCCTCTCCAGCGCTTTTGTGCATCTTGAGCATGTCTGTGTTGAAAAAGTCTGAATCTTTGGTGTTATTGCAAAAAACGTCTTATCTCATCATTTCCAGCGCTTTTGTGCATCTGGAGATATCTGTGTTGAAAAAGTCTAAATCTTTAGTATTATTGCAAAAAACGTCTTATCTCACCATCTCCAGCGCTTTTGTGCATCTGGAGCATGTCTGTGTTGAAAAAGTCTGAATCTTTAGTGTTATTGCAAAAAAAGTCTTATCTCATCATTTCCAGCGCTTTTGTGCATCTGGAGCATATCTGTGTTAAAAAGTCTGAATCTTTAGTATTATTGCAAAAAACGTATTATCTCACCATCTCCAGCGCTTTTGTGCATCTTGAGCATGTCTGTGTTGAAAAAGTCTGAATGTTTAGTGTTATTGCAAAAAACGTCTTATCTCATCATTTCCAGCGCTTTTGTGCATCTGGAGCATATCTGTGTTAAAAAGTCTGAATCTTTAGTATTATTGCAAAAAACGTCTTATCTCACCATCTCCAGCGCTTTTGTGCATCTTGAGCATGTCTGTGTTGAAAAAGTCTGAATCTTTAGTATTATTGCAAAAAACGTCTTATCTCACCATTTCCAGCGCTTTTGTGCATCTTGAGCAAATTAGAAAGGGAAACCCAACATCTGTACTATTTTCATTGGGGAATCTAAAACTTCAAAACGTTATTTGAAGGAATTCCTTTTGAGCTGAGACAAAGATTTCAACTTATCCCTTTTCATGATAAACATCCACTGTCTGCACATAAGGTATCAAGTAATTTGACTGGAGACGTTTTGAGAAAATAAGATGATGAGTGACCCTATTTCTATTATGGGAAACCAAAAAGCACTGATTTTCAGCTTTAGCCCATACAACCTCAAAACCATAACCATCGTTGCAAAAACAGTCTTATCTCATCATTTCCAGCTCTTTTGTGCATCTGGAGCATGTCTGTGTTGAAAAAGTCTGAATCTTTAGTGTTATTGCAAAAAACGTCTTATCTCATCATTTCCAGCGCTTTTGTGCATCTGGAGCATATCTGTGTTGAAAAAGTCTAAATCTTTAGTATTATTGCAAAAAACGTCTTATCTCACCATCTCCAGCGCTTTTGTGCATCTGGAGCATGTCTGTGTTGAAAAAGTCTGAATCTTTAGTGTTATTGCAAAAAACGTCTTATCTCATCATTTCCAGCGCTTTTGTGCATCTGGAGCATATCTGTGTTGAAAAAGTCTAAATCTTTAGTATTATTGCAAAAAACGTCTTATCTCACCATCTCCAGCGCTTTTGTGCATCTGGAGCATGTCTGTGTTGAAAAAGTCTGAATCTTTAGTGTTTTTGCAAAAAACGTCTTATCTCATCATTTCCAGCGCTTTTGTGCATCTGGAGCATATCTGTGTTGAAAAAGTCTAAATCTTTAGTATTATTGCAAAAAACGTCTTATCTCACCATCTCCAGCGCCTTTGTGCATCTGGAGCATGTCTGTGTTGAAAAAGTCTGAATCTTTAGTGTTATTGCAAAAAACGTCTTATCTCATCATTTCCAGCGCTTTTGTGCATCTGGAGCCTATCTGTGTTGAAAAAGTCTAAATCTTTAGTATTATTGCATAAAACGTCTTATCTCACCATCTCCAGCGCTTTTGTGCATCTGGAGCATGTCTGTGTTGAAAAAGTCTGAATCTTTAGTGTTATTGCAAAAAACGTCTTATCTCATCATTTCCAGCGCTTTTGTGCATCTGGAGCATATCTGTGTTAAAAAGTCTGAATCTTTAGTATTATTGCAAAAAACGTCTTATCTCACCCTCTCCAGCGCTTTTGTGCATCTTGAGCATGTCTGTGTTGAAAAAGTCTGAATCTTTGGTGTTATTGCAAAAAACGTCTTATCTCATCATTTCCAGCGCTTTTGTGCATCTGGAGATATCTGTGTTGAAAAAGTCTAAATCTTTAGTATTATTGCAAAAAACGTCTTATCTCACCATCTCCAGCGCTTTTGTGCATCTGGAGCATGTCTGTGTTGAAAAAGTCTGAATCTTTAGTGTTATTGCAAAAAAAGTCTTATCCCATCATTTCCAGCGCTTTTGTGCATCTGGAGCATATCTGTGTTAAAAAGTCTGAATCTTTAGTATTATTGCAAAAAACGTATTATCTCACCATCTCCAGCGCTTTTGTGCATCTTGAGCATGTCTGTGTTGAAAAAGTCTGAATCTTTAGTGTTATTGCAAAAAACGTCTTATCTCATCACTTCCAGCGCTTTTGTGCATCTGGAGCATATCTGTGTTAAAAAGTCTGAATCTTTAGTATTATTGCAAAAAACGTCTTATCTCACCATCTCCAGCGCTTTTGTGCATCTTGAGCATGTCTGTGTTGAAAAAGTCTGAATCTTTAGTATTATTGCAAAAAACGTCTTATCTCACCATTTCCAGCGCTTTTGTGCATCTTGAGCAAATTAGAAAGGGAAACCCAACATCTGTACTATTTTCATTGGGGAATCTAAAACTTCAAAACGTTATTTGAAGGAATTCCTTTTGAGCTGAGACAAAGATTTCAACTTATCCCTTTTCATGATAAACATCCACTGTCTGCACATAAGGTATCAAGTAATTTGACTGGAGACGTTTTGAGAAAATAAGATGATGAGTGACCCTATTTCTATTATGGGAAACCAAAAAGCACTGATTTTCAGCTTTAGCCCATACAACCTCAAAACCATAACCATCGTTGCAAAAACAGTCTTATCTCATCATTTCCAGCTCTTTTGTGCATCTGGAGCATGTCTGTGTTGAAAAAGTCTGAATCTTTAGTGTTATTGCAAAAAACGTCTTATCTCATCATTTAAAAAACGTCTTATCTCATCATTTCCAGCGCTTTTGTGCATCTGGAGCATATCTGTGTTGAAAAAGTCTAAATCTTTAGTATTATTGCAAAAAACGTCTTATCTCATCATTTCCAGCGCTTTTGTGCATCTGGAGCATATCTGTGTTAAAAAGTCTGAATCTTTAGTATTATTGCAAAAAACGTCTTATCTCACCATCTCCAGCGCTTTTGTGCATCTTGAGCATGTCTGTGTTGAAAAAGTCTGAATCTTTAGTATTATTGCAAAAAACGTCTTATCTCACCATTTCCAGCGCTTTTGTGCATCTTGAGCAAATTAGAAAGGGAAACCCAACATCTGTACTATTTTCATTGGGGAATCTAAAACTTCAAAACGTTATTTGAAGGAATTCCTTTTGAGCTGAGACAAAGATTTCAACTTATCCCTTTTCATGATAAACATCCACTGTCTGCACATAAGGTATCAAGTAATTTGACTGGAGACGTTTTGAGAAAATAAGATGATGAGTGACCCTATTTCTATTATGGGAAACCAAAAAGCACTGATTTTCAGCTTTAGCCCATACAACCTCAAAACCATAACCATCGTTGCAAAAAACGTCTTATCTCACCATCTCCAGCGCTTTTGTGCATCTGGAGCATGTCTGTGTTGAAAAAGTCTGAATCTTTAGTGTTATTGCAAAAAAAGTCTTATCTCATCATTTCCAGCGCTTTTGTGCATCTGGAGCATATCTGTGTTAAAAAGTCTGAATCTTTAGTATTATTGCAAAAAACGTATTATCTCACCATCTCCAGCGCTTTTGTGCATCTTGAGCATGTCTGTGTTGAAAAAGTCTGAATCTTTAGTGTTATTGCAAAAAACGTCTTATCTCATCATTTCCAGCGCTTTTGTGCATCTGGAGCATATCTGTGTTAAAAAGTCTGAATCTTTAGTATTATTGCAAAAAACGTCTTATCTCACCATCTCCAGCGCTTTTGTGCATCTTGAGCATGTCTGTGTTGAAAAAGTCTGAATCTTTAGTATTATTGCAAAAAACGTCTTATCTCACCATTTCCAGCGCTTTTGTGCATCTTGAGCAAATTAGAAAGGGAAACCCAACATCTGTACTATTTTCATTGGGGAATCTAAAACTTCAAAACGTTATTTGAAGGAATTCCTTTTGAGCTGAGACAAAGATTTCAACTTATCCCTTTTCATGATAAACATCCACTGTCTGCACATAAGGTATCAAGTAATTTGACTGGAGACGTTTTGAGAAAATAAGATGATGAGTGACCCTATTTCTATTATGGGAAACCAAAAAGCACTGATTTTCAGCTTTAGCCCATACAACCTCAAAACCATAACCATCGTTGCAAAAACAGTCTTATCTCATCATTTCCAGCTATTTTGTGCATCTGGAGCATGTCTGTGTTGAAAAAGTCTGAATCTTTAGTGTTATTGCAAAAAACGTCTTATCTCATCATTTCCAGCGCTTTTGTGCATCTGGAGCATATCTGTGTTGAAAAAGTCTAAATCTTTAGTATTATTGCAAAAAACGTCTTATCTCACCATCTCCAGCGCTTTTGTGCATCTGGAGCATGTCTGTGTTGAAAAAGTCTGAATCTTTAGTGTTATTGCAAAAAACGTCTTATCTCATCATTTCCAGCGCTTTTGTGCATCTGGAGCATATCTGTGTTGAAAAAGTCTAAATCTTTAGTATTATTGCAAAAAACGTCTTATCTCACCATCTCCAGCGCTTTTGTGCATCTGGAGCATGTCTGTGTTGAAAAAGTCTGAATCTTTAGTGTTTTTGCAAAAAACGTCTTATCTCATCATTTCCAGCGCTTTTGTGCATCTGGAGCATATCTGTGTTGAAAAAGTCTAAATCTTTAGTATTATTGCAAAAAACGTCTTATCTCACCATCTCCAGCGCCTTTGTGCATCTGGAGCATGTCTGTGTTGAAAAAGTCTGAATCTTTAGTGTTATTGCAAAAAACGTCTTATCTCATCATTTCCAGCGCTTTTGTGCATCTGGAGCCTATCTGTGTTGAAAAAGTCTAAATCTTTAGTATTATTGCATAAAACGTCTTATCTCACCATCTCCAGCGCTTTTGTGCATCTGGAGCATGTCTGTGTTGAAAAAGTCTGAATCTTTAGTGTTATTGCAAAAAACGTCTTATCTCATCATTTCCAGCGCTTTTGTGCATCTGGAGCATATCTGTGTTAAAAAGTCTGAATCTTTAGTATTATTGCAAAAAACGTCTTATCTCACCCTCTCCAGCGCTTTTGTGCATCTTGAGCATGTCTGTGTTGAAAAAGTCTGAATCTTTGGTGTTATTGCAAAAAACGTCTTATCTCATCATTTCCAGCGCTTTTGTGCATCTGGAGATATCTGTGTTGAAAAAGTCTAAATCTTTAGTATTATTGCAAAAAACGTCTTATCTCACCATCTCCAGCGCTTTTGTGCATCTGGAGCATGTCTGTGTTGAAAAAGTCTGAATCTTTAGTGTTATTGCAAAAAAAGTCTTATCCCATCATTTCCAGCGCTTTTGTGCATCTGGAGCATATCTGTGTTAAAAAGTCTGAATCTTTAGTATTATTGCAAAAAACGTATTATCTCACCATCTCCAGCGCTTTTGTGCATCTTGAGCATGTCTGTGTTGAAAAAGTCTGAATCTTTAGTGTTATTGCAAAAAACGTCTTATCTCATCATTTCCAGCGCTTTTGTGCATCTGGAGCATATCTGTGTTAAAAAGTCTGAATCTTTAGTATTATTGCAAAAAACGTCTTATCTCACCATCTCCAGCGCTTTTGTGCATCTTGAGCATGTCTGTGTTGAAAAAGTCTGAATCTTTAGTATTATTGCAAAAAACGTCTTATCTCACCATTTCCAGCGCTTTTGTGCATCTTGAGCAAATTAGAAAGGGAAACCCAACATCTGTACTATTTTCATTGGGGAATCTAAAACTTCAAAACGTTATTTGAAGGAATTCCTTTTGAGCTGAGACAAAGATTTCAACTTATCCCTTTTCATGATAAACATCCACTGTCTGCACATAAGGTATCAAGTAATTTGACTGGAGACGTTTTGAGAAAATAAGATGATGAGTGACCCTATTTCTATTATGGGAAACCAAAAAGCACTGATTTTCAGCTTTAGCCCATACAACCTCAAAACCATAACCATCGTTGCAAAAACAGTCTTATCTCATCATTTCCAGCTCTTTTGTGCATCTGGAGCATGTCTGTGTTGAAAAAGTCTGAATCTTTAGTGTTATTGCAAAAAACGTCTTATCTCATCATTTCCAGCGCTTTTGTGCATCTGGAGCATATCTGTGTTGAAAAAAGTCTAAATCTTTAGTATTATTGCAAAAAACGTCTTATCTCACCATCTCCAGCGCTTTTGTGCATCTGGAGCATGTCTGTGTTGAAAAAGTCTGAATCTTTAGTGTTATTGCAAAAAACGTCTTATCTCATCATTTCCAGCGCTTTTGTGCATCTGGAGCATATCTGTGTTGAAAAAGTCTAAATCTTTAGTATTATTGCAAAAAACGTCTTATCTCACCATCTCCAGCGCTTTTGTGCATCTGGAGCATGTCTGTGTTGAAAAAGTCTGAATCTTTAGTGTTATTGCAAAAAACGTCTTATCTCATCATTTCCAGCGCTTTTGTGCATCTGGAGCATATCTGTGTTAAAAAGTCTGAATCTTTAGTATTATTGCAAAAAACGTCTTATCTCACCCTCTCCAGCGCTTTTGTGCATCTTGAGCATGTCTGTGTTGAAAAAGTCTGAATCTTTGGTGTTATTGCAAAAAACGTCTTATCTCATCATTTCCAGCGCTTTTGTGCATCTGGAGATATCTGTGTTGAAAAAGTCTAAATCTTTAGTATTATTGCAAAAAACGTCTTATCTCACCATCTCCAGCGCTTTTGTGCATCTGGAGCATGTCTGTGTTGAAAAAGTCTGAATCTTTAGTGTTATTGCAAAAAAAGTCTTATCTCATCATTTCCAGCGCTTTTGTGCATCTGGAGCATATCTGTGTTAAAAAGTCTGAATCTTTAGTATTATTGCAAAAAACGTATTATCTCACCATCTCCAGCGCTTTTGTGCATCTTGAGCATGTCTGTGTTGAAAAAGTCTGAATCTTTAGTGTTATTGCAAAAAACGTCTTATCTCATCATTTCCAGCGCTTTTGTGCATCTGGAGCATATCTGTGTTAAAAAGTCTGAATCTTTAGTATTATTGCAAAAAACGTCTTATCTCACCATCTCCAGCGCTTTTGTGCATCTTGAGCATGTCTGTGTTGAAAAAGTCTGAATCTTTAGTATTATTGCAAAAAACGTCTTATCTCACCATTTCCAGCGCTTTTGTGCATCTTGAGCAAATTAGAAAGGGAAACCCAACATCTGTACTATTTTCATTGGGGAATCTAAAACTTCAAAACGTTATTTGAAGGAATTCCTTTTGAGCTGAGACAAAGATTTCAACTTATCCCTTTTCATGATAAACATCCACTGTCTGCACATAAGGTATCAAGTAATTTGACTGGAGACGTTTTGAGAAAATAAGATGATGAGTGACCCTATTTCTATTATGGGAAACCAAAAAGCACTGATTTTCAGCTTTAGCCCATACAACCTCAAAACCATAACCATCGTTGCAAAAACAGTCTTATCTCATCATTTCCAGCTATTTTGTGCATCTGGAGCATGTCTGTGTTGAAAAAGTCTGAATCTTTAGTGTTATTGCAAAAAACGTCTTATCTCATCATTTCCAGCGCTTTTGTGCATCTGGAGCATATCTGTGTTGAAAAAGTCTAAATCTTTAGTATTATTGCAAAAAACGTCTTATCTCACCATCTCCAGCGCTTTTGTGCATCTGGAGCATGTCTGTGTTGAAAAAGTCTGAATCTTTAGTGTTATTGCAAAAAACGTCTTATCTCATCATTTCCAGCGCTTTTGTGCATCTGGAGCATATCTGTGTTGAAAAAGTCTAAATCTTTAGTATTATTGCAAAAAACGTCTTATCTCACCATCTCCAGCGCTTTTGTGCATCTGGAGCATGTCTGTGTTGAAAAAGTCTGAATCTTTAGTGTTTTTGCAAAAAACGTCTTATCTCATCATTTCCAGCGCTTTTGTGCATCTGGAGCATATCTGTGTTGAAAAAGTCTAAATCTTTAGTATTATTGCAAAAAACGTCTTATCTCACCATCTCCAGCGCCTTTGTGCATCTGGAGCATGTCTGTGTTGAAAAAGTCTGAATCTTTAGTGTTATTGCAAAAAACGTCTTATCTCATCATTTCCAGCGCTTTTGTGCATCTGGAGCCTATCTGTGTTGAAAAAGTCTAAATCTTTAGTATTATTGCATAAAACGTCTTATCTCACCATCTCCAGCGCTTTTGTGCATCTGGAGCATGTCTGTGTTGAAAAAGTCTGAATCTTTAGTGTTATTGCAAAAAACGTCTTATCTCATCATTTCCAGCGCTTTTGTGCATCTGGAGCATATCTGTGTTAAAAAGTCTGAATCTTTAGTATTATTGCAAAAAACGTCTTATCTCACCCTCTCCAGCGCTTTTGTGCATCTTGAGCATGTCTGTGTTGAAAAAGTCTGAATCTTTGGTGTTATTGCAAAAAACGTCTTATCTCATCATTTCCAGCGCTTTTGTGCATCTGGAGATATCTGTGTTGAAAAAGTCTAAATCTTTAGTATTATTGCAAAAAACGTCTTATCTCACCATCTCCAGCGCTTTTGTGCATCTGGAGCATGTCTGTGTTGAAAAAGTCTGAATCTTTAGTGTTATTGCAAAAAAAGTCTTATCCCATCATTTCCAGCGCTTTTGTGCATCTGGAGCATATCTGTGTTAAAAAGTCTGAATCTTTAGTATTATTGCAAAAAACGTATTATCTCACCATCTCCAGCGCTTTTGTGCATCTTGAGCATGTCTGTGTTGAAAAAGTCTGAATCTTTAGTGTTATTGCAAAAAACGTCTTATCTCATCATTTCCAGCGCTTTTGTGCATCTGGAGCATATCTGTGTTAAAAAGTCTGAATCTTTAGTATTATTGCAAAAAACGTCTTATCTCACCATCTCCAGCGCTTTTGTGCATCTTGAGCATGTCTGTGTTGAAAAAGTCTGAATCTTTAGTATTATTGCAAAAAACGTCTTATCTCACCATTTCCAGCGCTTTTGTGCATCTTGAGCAAATTAGAAAGGGAAACCCAACATCTGTACTATTTTCATTGGGGAATCTAAAACTTCAAAACGTTATTTGAAGGAATTCCTTTTGAGCTGAGACAAAGATTTCAACTTATCCCTTTTCATGATAAACATCCACTGTCTGCACATAAGGTATCAAGTAATTTGACTGGAGACGTTTTGAGAAAATAAGATGATGAGTGACCCTATTTCTATTATGGGAAACCAAAAAGCACTGATTTTCAGCTTTAGCCCATACAACCTCAAAACCATAACCATCGTTGCAAAAACAGTCTTATCTCATCATTTCCAGCTCTTTTGTGCATCTGGAGCATGTCTGTGTTGAAAAAGTCTGAATCTTTAGTGTTATTGCAAAAAACGTCTTATCTCATCATTTCCAGCGCTTTTGTGCATCTGGAGCATATCTGTGTTGAAAAAGTCTAAATCTTTAGTATTATTGCAAAAAACGTCTTATCTCACCATCTCCAGCGCTTTTGTGCATCTGGAGCATGTCTGTGTTGAAAAAGTCTGAATCTTTAGTGTTATTGCAAAAAACGTCTTATCTCATCATTTCCAGCGCTTTTGTGCATCTGGAGCATATCTGTGTTGAAAAAGTCTAAATCTTTAGTATTATTGCAAAAAACGTCTTATCTCACCATCTCCAGCGCTTTTGTGCATCTGGAGCATGTCTGTGTTGAAAAAGTCTGAATCTTTAGTGTTATTGCAAAAAACGTCTTATCTCATCATTTCCAGCGCTTTTGTGCATCTGGAGCATATCTGTGTTAAAAAGTCTGAATCTTTAGTATTATTGCAAAAAACGTCTTATCTCACCCTCTCCAGCGCTTTTGTGCATCTTGAGCATGTCTGTGTTGAAAAAGTCTGAATCTTTGGTGTTATTGCAAAAAACGTCTTATCTCATCATTTCCAGCGCTTTTGTGCATCTGGAGATATCTGTGTTGAAAAAGTCTAAATCTTTAGTATTATTGCAAAAAACGTCTTATCTCACCATCTCCAGCGCTTTTGTGCATCTGGAGCATGTCTGTGTTGAAAAAGTCTGAATCTTTAGTGTTATTGCAAAAAAAGTCTTATCTCATCATTTCCAGCGCTTTTGTGCATCTGGAGCATATCTGTGTTAAAAAGTCTGAATCTTTAGTATTATTGCAAAAAACGTATTATCTCACCATCTCCAGCGCTTTTGTGCATCTTGAGCATGTCTGTGTTGAAAAAGTCTGAATGTTTAGTGTTATTGCAAAAAACGTCTTATCTCATCATTTCCAGCGCTTTTGTGCATCTGGAGCATATCTGTGTTAAAAAGTCTGAATCTTTAGTATTATTGCAAAAAACGTCTTATCTCACCATCTCCAGCGCTTTTGTGCATCTTGAGCATGTCTGTGTTGAAAAAGTCTGAATCTTTAGTATTATTGCAAAAAACGTCTTATCTCACCATTTCCAGCGCTTTTGTGCATCTTGAGCAAATTAGAAAGGGAAACCCAACATCTGTACTATTTTCATTGGGGAATCTAAAACTTCAAAACGTTATTTGAAGGAATTCCTTTTGAGCTGAGACAAAGATTTCAACTTATCCCTTTTCATGATAAACATCCACTGTCTGCACATAAGGTATCAAGTAATTTGACTGGAGACGTTTTGAGAAAATAAGATGATGAGTGACCCTATTTCTATTATGGGAAACCAAAAAGCACTGATTTTCAGCTTTAGCCCATACAACCTCAAAACCATAACCATCGTTGCAAAAACAGTCTTATCTCATCATTTCCAGCTCTTTTGTGCATCTGGAGCATGTCTGTGTTGAAAAAGTCTGAATCTTTAGTGTTATTGCAAAAAACGTCTTATCTCATCATTTCCAGCGCTTTTGTGCATCTGGAGCATATCTGTGTTGAAAAAGTCTAAATCTTTAGTATTATTGCAAAAAACGTCTTATCTCACCATCTCCAGCGCTTTTGTGCATCTGGAGCATGTCTGTGTTGAAAAAGTCTGAATCTTTAGTGTTATTGCAAAAAACGTCTTATCTCATCATTTCCAGCGCTTTTGTGCATCTGGAGCATATCTGTGTTGAAAAAGTCTAAATCTTTAGTATTATTGCAAAAAACGTCTTATCTCACCATCTCCAGCGCTTTTGTGCATCTGGAGCATGTCTGTGTTGAAAAAGTCTGAATCTTTAGTGTTATTGCAAAAAACGTCTTATCTCATCATTTCCAGCGCTTTTGTGCATCTGGAGCATATCTGTGTTAAAAAGTCTGAATCTTTAGTATTATTGCAAAAAACGTCTTATCTCACCCTCTCCAGCGCTTTTGTGCATCTTGAGCATGTCTGTGTTGAAAAAGTCTGAATCTTTGGTGTTATTGCAAAAAACGTCTTATCTCATCATTTCCAGCGCTTTTGTGCATCTGGAGATATCTGTGTTGAAAAAGTCTAAATCTTTAGTATTATTGCAAAAAACGTCTTATCTCACCATCTCCAGCGCTTTTGTGCATCTGGAGCATGTCTGTGTTGAAAAAGTCTGAATCTTTAGTGTTATTGCAAAAAAAGTCTTATCTCATCATTTCCAGCGCTTTTGTGCATCTGGAGCATATCTGTGTTAAAAAGTCTGAATCTTTAGTATTATTGCAAAAAACGTATTATCTCACCATCTCCAGCGCTTTTGTGCATCTTGAGCATGTCTGTGTTGAAAAAGTCTGAATGTTTAGTGTTATTGCAAAAAACGTCTTATCTCATCATTTCCAGCGCTTTTGTGCATCTGGAGCATATCTGTGTTAAAAAGTCTGAATCTTTAGTATTATTGCAAAAAACGTCTTATCTCACCATCTCCAGCGCTTTTGTGCATCTTGAGCAAATTAGAAAGGGAAACCCAACATCTGTACTATTTTCATTGGGGAATCTAAAACTTCAAAACGTTATTTGAAGGAATTCCTTTTGAGCTGAGACAAAGATTTCAACTTATCCCTTTTCATGATAAACATCCACTGTCTGCACATAAGGTATCAAGTAATTTGACTGGAGACGTTTTGAGAAAATAAGATGATGAGTGACCCTATTTCTATTATGGGAAACCAAAAAGCACTGATTTTCAGCTTTAGCCCATACAACCTCAAAACCATAACCATCGTTGCAAAAACAGTCTTATCTCATCATTTCCAGCTCTTTTGTGCATCTGGAGCATGTCTGTGTTGAAAAAGTCTGAATCTTTAGTGTTATTGCAAAAAACGTCTTATCTCATCATTTCCAGCGCTTTTGTGCATCTGGAGCATATCTGTGTTGAAAAAGTCTAAATCTTTAGTATTATTGCAAAAAACGTCTTATCTCACCATCTCCAGCGCTTTTGTGCATCTGGAGCATGTCTGTGTTGAAAAAGTCTGAATCTTTAGTGTTATTGCAAAAAACGTCTTATCTCATCATTTCCAGCGCTTTTGTGCATCTGGAGCATATCTGTGTTGAAAAAGTCTAAATCTTTAGTATTATTGCAAAAAACGTCTTATCTCACCATCTCCAGCGCTTTTGTGCATCTGGAGCATGTCTGTGTTGAAAAAGTCTGAATCTTTAGTGTTTTTGCAAAAAACGTCTTATCTCATCATTTCCAGCGCTTTTGTGCATCTGGAGCATATCTGTGTTGAAAAAGTCTAAATCTTTAGTATTATTGCAAAAAACGTCTTATCTCACCATCTCCAGCGCCTTTGTGCATCTGGAGCATGTCTGTGTTGAAAAAGTCTGAATCTTTAGTGTTATTGCAAAAAACGTCTTATCTCATCACTTCCAGCGCTTTTGTGCATCTTGAGCAAATTAGAAAGGGAAACCCAACATCTGTACTATTTTCATTGGGGAATCTAAAACTTCAAAACGTTATTTGAAGGAATTCCTTTTGAGCTGAGACAAAGATTTCAACTTATCCCTTTTCATGATAAACATCCACTGTCTGCACATAAGGTATCAAGTAATTTGACTGGAGACGTTTTGAGAAAATAAGATGATGAGTGACCCTATTTCTATTATGGGAAACCAAAAAGCACTGATTTTCAGCTTTAGCCCATACAACCTCAAAACCATAACCATCGTTGCAAAAACAGTCTTATCTCATCATTTCCAGCTCTTTTGTGCATCTGGAGCATGTCTGTGTTGAAAAAGTCTGAATCTTTAGTGTTATTGCAAAAAACGTCTTATCTCATCATTTCCAGCGCTTTTGTGCATCTGGAGCATATCTGTGTTGAAAAAGTCTAAATCTTTAGTATTATTGCAAAAAACGTCTTATCTCACCATCTCCAGCGCTTTTGTGCATCTGGAGCATGTCTGTGTTGAAAAAGTCTGAATCTTTAGTGTTATTGCAAAAAACGTCTTATCTCATCATTTCCAGCGCTTTTGTGCATCTGGAGCATATCTGTGTTGAAAAAGTCTAAATCTTTAGTATTATTGCAAAAAACGTCTTATCTCACCATCTCCAGCGCTTTTGTGCATCTGGAGCATGTCTGTGTTGAAAAAGTCTGAATCTTTAGTGTTATTGCAAAAAACGTCTTATCTCATCATTTCCAGCGCTTTTGTGCATCTGGAGCATATCTGTGTTAAAAAGTCTGAATCTTTAGTATTATTGCAAAAAACGTCTTATCTCACCCTCTCCAGCGCTTTTGTGCATCTTGAGCATGTCTGTGTTGAAAAAGTCTGAATCTTTGGTGTTATTGCAAAAAACGTCTTATCTCATCATTTCCAGCGTTGTGCATCTGGAGATATCTGTGTTGAAAAAGTCTAAATCTTTAGTATTATTGCAAAAAACGTCTTATCTCACCATCTCCAGCGCTTTTGTGCATCTGGAGCATGTCTGTGTTGAAAAAGTCTGAATCTTTAGTGTTATTGCAAAAAAGTCTTATCTCATCATTTCCAGCGCTTTTGTGCATCTGGAGCATATCTGTGTTAAAAAGTCTGAATCTTTAGTATTATTGCAAAAAACGTATTATCTCACCATCTCCAGCGCTTTTGTGCATCTTGAGCATGTCTGTGTTGAAAAAGTCTGAATGTTTAGTGTTATTGCAAAAAACGTCTTATCTCATCATTTCCAGCGCTTTTGTGCATCTGGAGCATATCTGTGTTAAAAAGTCTGAATCTTTAGTATTATTGCAAAAAACGTCTTATCTCACCATCTCCAGCGCTTTTGTGCATCTTGAGCATGTCTGTGTTGAAAAAGTCTGAATCTTTAGTATTATTGCAAAAAACGTCTTATCTCACCATTTCCAGCGCTTTTGTGCATCTTGAGCAAATTAGAAAGGGAAACCCAACATCTGTACTATTTTCATTGGGGAATCTAAAACTTCAAAACGTTATTTGAAGGAATTCCTTTTGAGCTGAGACAAAGATTTCAACTTATCCCTTTTCATGATAAACATCCACTGTCTGCACATAAGGTATCAAGTAATTTGACTGGAGACGTTTTGAGAAAATAAGATGATGAGTGACCCTATTTCTATTATGGGAAACCAAAAAGCACTGATTTTCAGCTTTAGCCCATACAACCTCAAAACCATAACCATCGTTGCAAAAACAGTCTTATCTCATCATTTCCAGCTCTTTTGTGCATCTGGAGCATGTCTGTGTTGAAAAAGTCTGAATCTTTAGTGTTATTGCAAAAAACGTCTTATCTCATCATTTCCAGCGCTTTTGTGCATCTGGAGCATATCTGTGTTGAAAAAGTCTAAATCTTTAGTATTATTGCAAAAAACGTCTTATCTCACCATCTCCAGCGCTTTTGTGCATCTGGAGCATGTCTGTGTTGAAAAAGTCTGAATCTTTAGTGTTATTGCAAAAAACGTCTTATCTCATCATTTCCAGCGCTTTTGTGCATCTGGAGCATATCTGTGTTGAAAAAGTCTAAATCTTTAGTATTATTGCAAAAAACGTCTTATCTCACCATCTCCAGCGCTTTTGTGCATCTGGAGCATGTCTGTGTTGAAAAAGTCTGAATCTTTAGTGTTTTTGCAAAAAACGTCTTATCTCATCATTTCCAGCGCTTTTGTGCATCTGGAGCATATCTGTGTTGAAAAAGTCTAAATCTTTAGTATTATTGCAAAAAACGTCTTATCTCACCATCTCCAGCGCCTTTGTGCATCTGGAGCATGTCTGTGTTGAAAAAGTCTGAATCTTTAGTGTTTTTGCAAAAAACGTCTTATCTCACCATCTCCAGCGCTTTTGTGCATCTGGAGCATGTCTGTGTTGAAAAAGTCTGAATCTTTAGTGTTATTGCAAAAAACGTCTTATCTCATCATTTCCAGCGCTTTTGTGCATCTGGAGCATATCTGTGTTGAAAAAGTCTAAATCTTTAGTATTATTGCAAAAAACGTCTTATCTCACCATCTCCAGCGCTTTTGTGCATCTGGAGCATGTCTGTGTTGAAAAAGTCTGAATCTTTAGTGTTTTTGCAAAAAACGTCTTATCTCATCATTTCCAGCGCTTTTGTGCATCTGGAGCATATCTGTGTTGAAAAAGTCTAAATCTTTAGTATTATTGCAAAAAACGTCTTATCTCACCATCTCCAGCGCCTTTGTGCATCTGGAGCATGTCTGTGTTGAAAAAGTCTGAATCTTTAGTGTTATTGCAAAAAACGTCTTATCTCATCATTTCCAGCGCTTTTGTGCATCTGGAGCCTATCTGTGTTGAAAAAGTCTAAATCTTTAGTATTATTGCATAAAACGTCTTATCTCACCATCTCCAGCGCTTTTGTGCATCTGGAGCATGTCTGTGTTGAAAAAGTCTGAATCTTTAGTGTTATTGCAAAAAACGTCTTATCTCATCATTTCCAGCGCTTTTGTGCATCTGGAGCATATCTGTGTTAAAAAGTCTGAATCTTTAGTATTATTGCAAAAAACGTCTTATCTCACCCTCTCCAGCGCTTTTGTGCATCTTGAGCATGTCTGTGTTGAAAAAGTCTGAATCTTTGGTGTTATTGCAAAAAACGTCTTATCTCATCATTTCCAGCGCTTTTGTGCATCTGGAGATATCTGTGTTGAAAAAGTCTAAATCTTTAGTATTATTGCAAAAAACGTCTTATCTCACCATCTCCAGCGCTTTTGTGCATCTGGAGCATGTCTGTGTTGAAAAAGTCTGAATCTTTAGTGTTATTGCAAAAAAAGTCTTATCCCATCATTTCCAGCGCTTTTGTGCGTCTGGAGCATATCTGTGTTAAAAAGTCTGAATCTTTAGTATTATTGCAAAAAACGTATTATCTCACCATCTCCAGCGCTTTTGTGCATCTTGAGCATGTCTGTGTTGAAAAAGTCTGAATCTTTAGTGTTATTGCAAAAAACGTCTTATCTCATCACTTCCAGCGCTTTTGTGCATCTGGAGCATATCTGTGTTAAAAAGTCTGAATCTTTAGTATTATTGCAAAAAACGTCTTATCTCACCATCTCCAGCGCTTTTGTGCATCTTGAGCATGTCTGTGTTGAAAAAGTCTGAATCTTTAGTATTATTGCAAAAAACGTCTTATCTCACCATTTCCAGCGCTTTTGTGCATCTTGAGCAAATTAGAAAGGGAAACCCAACATCTGTACTATTTTCATTGGGGAATCTAAAACTTCAAAACGTTATTTGAAGGAATTCCTTTTGAGCTGAGACAAAGATTTCAACTTATCCCTTTTCATGATAAACATCCACTGTCTGCACATAAGGTATCAAGTAATTTGACTGGAGACGTTTTGAGAAAATAAGATGATGAGTGACCCTATTTCTATTATGGGAAACCAAAAAGCACTGATTTTCAGCTTTAGCCCATACAACCTCAAAACCATAACCATCGTTGCAAAAACAGTCTTATCTCATCATTTCCAGCTCTTTTGTGCATCTGGAGCATGTCTGTGTTGAAAAAGTCTGAATCTTTAGTGTTATTGCAAAAAACGTCTTATCTCATCATTTCCAGCGCTTTTGTGCATCTGGAGCATATCTGTGTTGAAAAAGTCTAAATCTTTAGTATTATTGCAAAAAACGTCTTATCTCACCATCTCCAGCGCTTTTGTGCATCTGGAGCATGTCTGTGTTGAAAAAGTCTGAATCTTTAGTGTTATTGCAAAAAACGTCTTATCTCATCATTTCCAGCGCTTTTGTGCATCTGGAGCATATCTGTGTTGAAAAAGTCTAAATCTTTAGTATTATTGCAAAAAACGTCTTATCTCACCATCTCCAGCGCTTTTGTGCATCTGGAGCATGTCTGTGTTGAAAAAGTCTGAATCTTTAGTGTTATTGCAAAAAACGTCTTATCTCATCATTTCCAGCGCTTTTGTGCATCTGGAGCATATCTGTGTTAAAAAGTCTGAATCTTTAGTATTATTGCAAAAAACGTCTTATCTCACCCTCTCCAGCGCTTTTGTGCATCTTGAGCATGTCTGTGTTGAAAAAGTCTGAATCTTTGGTGTTATTGCAAAAAACGTCTTATCTCATCATTTCCAGCGCTTTTGTGCATCTGGAGATATCTGTGTTGAAAAAGTCTAAATCTTTAGTATTATTGCAAAAAACGTCTTATCTCACCATCTCCAGCGCTTTTGTGCATCTGGAGCATGTCTGTGTTGAAAAAGTCTGAATCTTTAGTGTTATTGCAAAAAAAGTCTTATCTCATCATTTCCAGCGCTTTTGTGCATCTGGAGCATATCTGTGTTAAAAAGTCTGAATCTTTAGTATTATTGCAAAAAACGTATTATCTCACCATCTCCAGCGCTTTTGTGCATCTTGAGCATGTCTGTGTTGAAAAAGTCTGAATCTTTAGTGTTATTGCAAAAAACGTCTTATCTCATCATTTCCAGCGCTTTTGTGCATCTGGAGCATATCTGTGTTAAAAAGTCTGAATCTTTAGTATTATTGCAAAAAACGTCTTATCTCACCATCTCCAGCGCTTTTGTGCATCTTGAGCATGTCTGTGTTGAAAAAGTCTGAATCTTTAGTATTATTGCAAAAAACGTCTTATCTCACCATTTCCAGCGCTTTTGTGCATCTTGAGCAAATTAGAAAGGGAAACCCAGCATCTGTACTATTTTCATTGGGGAATCTAAAACTTCAAAACGTTATTTGAAGGAATTCCTTTTGAGCTGAGACAAAGATTTCAACTTATCCCTTTTCATGATAAACATCCACTGTCTGCACATAAGGTATCAAGTAATTTGACTGGAGACGTTTTGAGAAAATAAGATGATGAGTGACCCTATTTCTATTATGGGAAACCAAAAAGCACTGATTTTCAGCTTTAGCCCATACAACCTCAAAACCATAACCATCGTTGCAAAAACAGTCTTATCTCATCATTTCCAGCTATTTTGTGCATCTGGAGCATGTCTGTGTTGAAAAAGTCTGAATCTTTAGTGTTATTGCAAAAAACGTCTTATCTCATCATTTCCAGCGCTTTTGTGCATCTGGAGCATATCTGTGTTGAAAAAGTCTAAATCTTTAGTATTATTGCAAAAAACGTCTTATCTCACCATCTCCAGCGCTTTTGTGCATCTGGAGCATGTCTGTGTTGAAAAAGTCTGAATCTTTAGTGTTATTGCAAAAAACGTCTTATCTCATCATTTCCAGCGCTTTTGTGCATCTGGAGCATATCTGTGTTGAAAAAGTCTAAATCTTTAGTATTATTGCAAAAAACGTCTTATCTCACCATCTCCAGCGCTTTTGTGCATCTGGAGCATGTCTGTGTTGAAAAAGTCTGAATCTTTAGTGTTTTTGCAAAAAACGTCTTATCTCATCATTTCCAGCGCTTTTGTGCATCTGGAGCATATCTGTGTTGAAAAAGTCTAAATCTTTAGTATTATTGCAAAAAACGTCTTATCTCACCATCTCCAGCGCCTTTGTGCATCTGGAGCATGTCTGTGTTGAAAAAGTCTGAATCTTTAGTGTTATTGCAAAAAACGTCTTATCTCATCATTTCCAGCGCTTTTGTGCATCTGGAGCCTATCTGTGTTGAAAAAGTCTAAATCTTTAGTATTATTGCATAAAACGTCTTATCTCACCATCTCCAGCGCTTTTGTGCATCTGGAGCATGTCTGTGTTGAAAAAGTCTGAATCTTTAGTGTTATTGCAAAAAACGTCTTATCTCATCATTTCCAGCGCTTTTGTGCATCTGGAGCATATCTGTGTTAAAAAGTCTGAATCTTTAGTATTATTGCAAAAAACGTCTTATCTCACCCTCTCCAGCGCTTTTGTGCATCTTGAGCATGTCTGTGTTGAAAAAGTCTGAATCTTTGGTGTTATTGCAAAAAACGTCTTATCTCATCATTTCCAGCGCTTTTGTGCATCTGGAGATATCTGTGTTGAAAAAGTCTAAATCTTTAGTATTATTGCAAAAAACGTCTTATCTCACCATCTCCAGCGCTTTTGTGCATCTGGAGCATGTCTGTGTTGAAAAAGTCTGAATCTTTAGTGTTATTGCAAAAAAAGTCTTATCCCATCATTTCCAGCGCTTTTGTGCATCTGGAGCATATCTGTGTTAAAAAGTCTGAATCTTTAGTATTATTGCAAAAAACGTATTATCTCACCATCTCCAGCGCTTTTGTGCATCTTGAGCATGTCTGTGTTGAAAAAGTCTGAATCTTTAGTGTTATTGCAAAAAACGTCTTATCTCATCATTTCCAGCGCTTTTGTGCATCTGGAGCATATCTGTGTTAAAAAGTCTGAATCTTTAGTATTATTGCAAAAGACGTCTTATCTCACCATCTCCAGCGCTTTTGTGCATCTTGAGCATGTCTGTGTTGAAAAAGTCTGAATCTTTAGTATTATTGCAAAAAACGTCTTATCTCACCATTTCCAGCGCTTTTGTGCATCTTGAGCAAATTAGAAAGGGAAACCCAACATCTGTACTATTTTCATTGGGGAATCTAAAACTTCAAAACGTTATTTGAAGGAATTCCTTTTGAGCTGAGACAAAGATTTCAACTTATCCCTTTTCATGATAAACATCCACTGTCTGCACATAAGGTATCAAGTAATTTGACTGGAGACGTTTTGAGAAAATAAGATGATGAGTGACCCTATTTCTATTATGGGAAACCAAAAAGCACTGATTTTCAGCTTTAGCCCATACAACCTCAAAACCATAACCATCGTTGCAAAAACAGTCTTATCTCATCATTTCCAGCTCTTTTGTGCATCTGGAGCATGTCTGTGTTGAAAAAGTCTGAATCTTTAGTGTTATTGCAAAAAACGTCTTATCTCATCATTTCCAGCGCTTTTGTGCATCTGGAGCATATCTGTGTTGAAAAAAGTCTAAATCTTTAGTATTATTGCAAAAAACGTCTTATCTCACCATCTCCAGCGCTTTTGTGCATCTGGAGCATGTCTGTGTTGAAAAAGTCTGAATCTTTAGTGTTATTGCAAAAAACGTCTTATCTCATCATTTCCAGCGCTTTTGTGCATCTGGAGCATATCTGTGTTGAAAAAGTCTAAATCTTTAGTATTATTGCAAAAAACGTCTTATCTCACCATCTCCAGCGCTTTTGTGCATCTGGAGCATGTCTGTGTTGAAAAAGTCTGAATCTTTAGTGTTATTGCAAAAAACGTCTTATCTCATCATTTCCAGCGCTTTTGTGCATCTGGAGCATATCTGTGTTAAAAAGTCTGAATCTTTAGTATTATTGCAAAAAACGTCTTATCTCACCCTCTCCAGCGCTTTTGTGCATCTTGAGCATGTCTGTGTTGAAAAAGTCTGAATCTTTGGTGTTATTGCAAAAAACGTCTTATCTCATCATTTCCAGCGCTTTTGTGCATCTGGAGATATCTGTGTTGAAAAAGTCTAAATCTTTAGTATTATTGCAAAAAACGTCTTATCTCACCATCTCCAGCGCTTTTGTGCATCTGGAGCATGTCTGTGTTGAAAAAGTCTGAATCTTTAGTGTTATTGCAAAAAAAGTCTTATCTCATCATTTCCAGCGCTTTTGTGCATCTGGAGCATATCTGTGTTAAAAAGTCTGAATCTTTAGTATTATTGCAAAAAACGTATTATCTCACCATCTCCAGCGCTTTTGTGCATCTTGAGCATGTCTGTGTTGAAAAAGTCTGAATCTTTAGTGTTATTGCAAAAAACGTCTTATCTCATCATTTCCAGCGCTTTTGTGCATCTGGAGCATATCTGTGTTAAAAAGTCTGAATCTTTAGTATATTGCAAAAAACGTCTTATCTCACCATCTCCAGCGCTTTTGTGCATCTTGAGCATGTCTGTGTTGAAAAAGTCTGAATCTTTAGTATTATTGCAAAAAACGTCTTATCTCACCATTTCCAGCGCTTTTGTGCATCTTGAGCAAATTAGAAAGGGAAACCCAACATCTGTACTATTTTCATTGGGGAATCTAAAACTTCAAAACGTTATTTGAAGGAATTCCTTTTGAGCTGAGACAAAGATTTCAACTTATCCCTTTTCATGATAAACATCCACTGTCTGCACATAAGGTATCAAGTAATTTGACTGGAGACGTTTTGAGAAAATAAGATGATGAGTGACCCTATTTCTATTATGGGAAACCAAAAAGCACTGATTTTCAGCTTTAGCCCATACAACCTCAAAACCATAACCATCGTTGCAAAAACAGTCTTATCTCATCATTTCCAGCTATTTTGTGCATCTGGAGCATGTCTGTGTTGAAAAAGTCTGAATCTTTAGTGTTATTGCAAAAAACGTCTTATCTCATCATTTCCAGCGCTTTTGTGCATCTGGAGCATATCTGTGTTGAAAAAGTCTAAATCTTTAGTATTATTGCAAAAAACGTCTTATCTCATCATTTCCAGCGCTTTTGTGCATCTGGAGCATATCTGTGTTGAAAAAGTCTAAATCTTTAGTATTATTGCAAAAAACGTCTTATCTCACCATCTCCAGCGCTTTTGTGCATCTGGAGCATGTCTGTGTTGAAAAAGTCTGAATCTTTAGTGTTATTGCAAAAAACGTCTTATCTCATCATTTCCAGCGCTTTTGTGCATCTGGAGCATATCTGTGTTAAAAAGTCTGAATCTTTAGTATTATTGCAAAAAACGTCTTATCTCACCCTCTCCAGATCTTTTGTGCATCTTGAGCATGTCTGTGTTGAAAAAGTCTGAATCTTTGGTGTTATTGCAAAAAACGTCTTATCTCATCATTTCCAGCGCTTTTGTGCATCTGGAGATATCTGTGTTGAAAAAGTCTAAATCTTTAGTATTATTGCAAAAAACGTCTTATCTCACCATCTCCAGCGCTTTTGTGCATCTGGAGCATGTCTGTGTTGAAAAAGTCTGAATCTTTAGTGTTATTGCAAAAAACGTATTATCTCACCATCTCCAGCGCTTTTGTGCATCTTGAGCATGTCTGTGTTGAAAAAGTCTGAATCTTTAGTGTTATTGCAAAAAACGTCTTATCTCATCATTTCCAGCGCTTTTGTGCATCTGGAGCATATCTGTGTTAAAAAGTCTGAATCTTTAGTATTATTGCAAAAAACGTCTTATCTCACCATCTCCAGCGCTTTTGTGCATCTTGAGCATGTCTGTGTTGAAAAAGTCTGAATCTTTAGTATTATTGCAAAAAACGTCTTATCTCACCATTTCCAGCGCTTTTGTGCATCTTCAGCAAATTAGAAAGGGAAACCCAACATCTGTACTATTTTCATTGGGGAATCTAAAACTTCAAAACGTTATTTGAAGGAATTCCTTTTGAGCTGAGACAAAGATTTCAACTTATCCCTTTTCATGATAAACATCCACTGTCTGCACATAAGGTATCAAGTAATTTGACTGGAGACGTTTTGAGAAAATAAGATGATGAGTGACCCTATTTCTATTATGGGAAACCAAAAAGCACTGATTTTCAGCTTTAGCCCATACAACCTCAAAACCATAACCATCGTTGCAAAAACAGTCTTATCTCATCATTTCCAGCTATTTTGTGCATCTGGAGCATGTCTGTGTTGAAAAAGTCTGAATCTTTAGTGTTATTGCAAAAAACGTCTTATCTCATCATTTCCAGCGCTTTTGTGCATCTGGAGCATATCTGTGTTGAAAAAGTCTAAATCTTTAGTATTATTGCAAAAAACGTCTTATCTCACCATCTCCAGCGCTTTTGTGCATCTGGAGCATGTCTGTGTTGAAAAAGTCTGAATCTTTAGTGTTATTGCAAAAAACGTCTTATCTCATCATTTCCAGCGCTTTTGTGCATCTGGAGCATATCTGTGTTGAAAAAGTCTAAATCTTTAGTATTATTGCAAAAAACGTCTTATCTCACCATCTCCAGCGCTTTTGTGCATCTGGAGCATGTCTGTGTTGAAAAAGTCTGAATCTTTAGTGTTTTTGCAAAAAACGTCTTATCTCATCATTTCCAGCGCTTTTGTGCATCTGGAGCATATCTGTGTTGAAAAAGTCTAAATCTTTAGTATTATTGCAAAAAACGTCTTATCTCACCATCTCCAGCGCCTTTGTGCATCTGGAGCATGTCTGTGTTGAAAAAGTCTGAATCTTTAGTGTTATTGCAAAAAACGTCTTATCTCATCATTTCCAGCGCTTTTGTGCATCTGGAGCCTATCTGTGTTGAAAAAGTCTAAATCTTTAGTATTATTGCATAAAACGTCTTATCTCACCATCTCCAGCGCTTTTGTGCATCTGGAGCATGTCTGTGTTGAAAAAGTCTGAATCTTTAGTGTTATTGCAAAAAACGTCTTATCTCATCATTTCCAGCGCTTTTGTGCATCTGGAGCATATCTGTGTTAAAAAGTCTGAATCTTTAGTATTATTGCAAAAAACGTCTTATCTCACCCTCTCCAGCGCTTTTGTGCATCTTGAGCATGTCTGTGTTGAAAAAGTCTGAATCTTTGGTGTTATTGCAAAAAACGTCTTATCTCATCATTTCCAGCGCTTTTGTGCATCTGGAGATATCTGTGTTGAAAAAGTCTAAATCTTTAGTATTATTGCAAAAAACGTCTTATCTCACCATCTCCAGCGCTTTTGTGCATCTGGAGCATGTCTGTGTTGAAAAAGTCTGAATCTTTAGTGTTATTGCAAAAAAAGTCTTATCCCATCATTTCCAGCGCTTTTGTGCATCTGGAGCATATCTGTGTTAAAAAGTCTGAATCTTTAGTATTATTGCAAAAAACGTATTATCTCACCATCTCCAACGCTTTTGTGCATCTTGAGCATGTCTGTGTTGAAAAAGTCTGAATCTTTAGTGTTATTGCAAAAAACGTCTTATCTCATCATTTCCAGCGCTTTTGTGCATCTGGAGCATATCTGTGTTAAAAAGTCTGAATCTTTAGTATTATTGCAAAAAACGTCTTATCTCACCATCTCCAGCGCTTTTGTGCATCTTGAGCATGTCTGTGTTGAAAAAGTCTGAATCTTTAGTATTATTGCAAAAAACGTCTTATCTCACCATTTCCAGCGCTTTTGTGCATCTTGAGCAAATTAGAAAGGGAAACCCAACATCTGTACTATTTTCATTGGGGAATCTAAAACTTCAAAACGTTATTTGAAGGAATTCCTTTTGAGCTGAGACAAAGATTTCAACTTATCCCTTTTCATGATAAACATCCACTGTCTGCACATAAGGTATCAAGTAATTTGACTGGAGACGTTTTGAGAAAATAAGATGATGAGTGACCCTATTTCTATTATGGGAAACCAAAAAGCACTGATTTTCAGCTTTAGCCCATACAACCTCAAAACCATAACCATCGTTGCAAAAACAGTCTTATCTCATCATTTCCAGCTCTTTTGTGCATCTGGAGCATGTCTGTGTTGAAAAAGTCTGAATCTTTAGTGTTATTGCAAAAAACATCTTATCTCATCATTTCCAGCGCTTTTGTGCATCTGGAGCATATCTGTGTTGAAAAAGTCTAAATCTTTAGTATTATTGCAAAAAACGTCTTATCTCACCATCTCCAGCGCTTTTGTGCATCTGGAGCATGTCTGTGTTGAAAAAGTCTGAATCTTTAGTGTTATTGCAAAAAACGTCTTATCTCATCATTTCCAGCGCTTTTGTGCATCTGGAGCATATCTGTGTTGAAAAAGTCTAAATCTTTAGTATTATTGCAAAAAACGTCTTATCTCACCATCTCCAGCGCTTTTGTGCATCTGGAGCATGTCTGTGTTGAAAAAGTCTGAATCTTTAGTGTTATTGCAAAAAACGTCTTATCTCATCATTTCCAGCGCTTTTGTGCATCTGGAGCATATCTGTGTTAAAAAGTCTGAATCTTTAGTATTATTGCAAAAAACGTCTTATCTCACCCTCTCCAGCGCTTTTGTGCATCTTGAGCATGTCTGTGTTGAAAAAGTCTGAATCTTTGGTGTTATTGCAAAAAACGTCTTATCTCATCATTTCCAGCGCTTTTGTGCATCTGGAGATATCTGTGTTGAAAAAGTCTAAATCTTTAGTATTATTGCAAAAAACGTCTTATCTCACCATCTCCAGCGCTTTTGTGCATCTGGAGCATGTCTGTGTTGAAAAAGTCTGAATCTTTAGTGTTATTGCAAAAAAAGTCTTATCTCATCATTTCCAGCGCTTTTGTGCATCTGGAGCATATCTGTGTTAAAAAGTCTGAATCTTTAGTATTATTGCAAAAAACGTATTATCTCACCATCTCCAGCGCTTTTGTGCATCTTGAGCATGTCTGTGTTGAAAAAGTCTGAATGTTTAGTGTTATTGCAAAAAACGTCTTATCTCATCATTTCCAGCGCTTTTGTGCATCTGGAGCATATCTGTGTTAAAAAGTCTGAATCTTTAGTATTATTGCAAAAAACGTCTTATCTCACCATCTCCAGCGCTTTTGTGCATCTTGAGCATGTCTGTGTTGAAAATGTCTGAATCTTTAGTATTATTGCAAAAAACGTCTTATCTCACCATTTCCAGCGCTTTTGTGCATCTTGAGCAAATTAGAAAGGGAAACCCAACATCTGTACTATTTTCATTGGGGAATCTAAAACTTCAAAACGTTATTTGAAGGAATTCCTTTTGAGCTGAGACAAAGATTTCAACTTATCCCTTTTCATGATAAACATCCACTGTCTGCACATAAGGTATCAAGTAATTTGACTGGAGACGTTTTGAGAAAATAAGATGATGAGTGACCCTATTTCTATTATGGGAAACCAAAAAGCACTGATTTTCAGCTTTAGCCCATACAACCTCAAAACCATAACCATCGTTGCAAAAACAGTCTTATCTCATCATTTCCAGCTCTTTTGTGCATCTGGAGCATGTCTGTGTTGAAAAAGTCTGAATCTTTAGTGTTATTGCAAAAAACGTCTTATCTCATCATTTCCAGCGCTTTTGTGCATCTGGAGCATATCTGTGTTGAAAAAGTCTAAATCTTTAGTATTATTGCAAAAAACGTCTTATCTCACCATCTCCAGCGCTTTTGTGCATCTGGAGCATGTCTGTGTTGAAAAAGTCTGAATCTTTAGTGTTATTGCAAAAAACGTCTTATCTCATCATTTCCAGCGCTTTTGTGCATCTGGAGCATATCTGTGTTGAAAAAGTCTAAATCTTTAGTATTATTGCAAAAAACGTCTTATCTCACCATCTCCAGCTCTTTTGTGCATCTGGAGCATGTCTGTGTTGAAAAAGTCTGAATCTTTAGTGTTTTTGCAAAAAACGTCTTATCTCATCATTTCCAGCGCTTTTGTGCATCTGGAGCATATCTGTGTTGAAAAAGTCTAAATCTTTAGTATTATTGCAAAAAACGTCTTATCTCACCATCTCCAGCGCCTTTGTGCATCTGGAGCATGTCTGTGTTGAAAAAGTCTGAATCTTTAGTGTTATTGCAAAAAACGTCTTATCTCATCATTTCCAGCGCTTTTGTGCATCTGGAGCCTATCTGTGTTGAAAAAGTCTAAATCTTTAGTATTATTGCATAAAACGTCTTATCTCACCATCTCCAGCGCTTTTGTGCATCTGGAGCATGTCTGTGTTGAAAAAGTCTGAATCTTTAGTGTTATTGCAAAAAACGTCTTATCTCATCATTTCCAGCGCTTTTGTGCATCTGGAGCATATCTGTGTTAAAAAGTCTGAATCTTTAGTATTATTGCAAAAAACGTCTTATCTCACCCTCTCCAGCGCTTTTGTGCATCTTGAGCATGTCTGTGTTGAAAAAGTCTGAATCTTTGGTGTTATTGCAAAAAACGTCTTATCTCATCATTTCCAGCGCTTTTGTGCATCTGGAGATATCTGTGTTGAAAAAGTCTAAATCTTTAGTATTATTGCAAAAAACGTCTTATCTCACCATCTCCAGCGCTTTTGTGCATCTGGAGCATGTCTGTGTTGAAAAAGTCTGAATCTTTAGTGTTATTGCAAAAAAGTCTTATCCCATCATTTCCAGCGCTTTTGTGCATCTGGAGCATATCTGTGTTAAAAAGTCTGAATCTTTAGTATTATTGCAAAAAACGTATTATCTCACCATCTCCAGCGCTTTTGTGCATCTTGAGCATGTCTGTGTTGAAAAAGTCTGAATCTTTAGTGTTATTGCAAAAAACGTCTTATCTCATCATTTCCAGCGCTTTTGTGCATCTGGAGCATATCTGTGTTAAAAAGTCTGAATCTTTAGTATTATTGCAAAAAACGTCTTATCTCACCATCTCCAGCGCTTTTGTGCATCTTGAGCATGTCTGTGTTGAAAAAGTCTGAATCTTTAGTATTATTGCAAAAAACGTCTTATCTCACCATTTCCAGCGCTTTTGTGCATCTTGAGCAAATTAGAAAGGGAAACCCAACATCTGTACTATTTTCATTGGGGAATCTAAAACTTCAAAACGTTATTTGAAGGAATTCCTTTTGAGCTGAGACAAAGATTTCAACTTATCCCTTTTCATGATAAACATCCACTGTCTGCACATAAGGTATCAAGTAATTTGACTGGAGACGTTTTGAGAAAATAAGATGATGAGTGACCCTATTTCTATTATGGGAAACCAAAAAGCACTGATTTTCAGCTTTAGCCCATACAACCTCAAAACCATAACCATCGTTGCAAAAACAGTCTTATCTCATCATTTCCAGCTCTTTTGTGCATCTGGAGCATGTCTGTGTTGAAAAAGTCTGAATCTTTAGTGTTATTGCAAAAAACGTCTTATCTCATCATTTCCAGCGCTTTTGTGCATCTGGAGCATATCTGTGTTGAAAAAGTCTAAATCTTTAGTATTTTTGCAAAAAACGTCTTATCTCACCATCTCCAGCGCTTTTGTGCATCTGGAGCATGTCTGTGTTGAAAAAGTCTGAATCTTTAGTGTTATTGCAAAAAACGTCTTATCTCATCATTTCCAGCGCTTTTGTGCATCTGGAGCATATCTGTGTTGAAAAAGTCTAAATCTTTAGTATTATTGCAAAAAACGTCTTATCTCACCATCTCCAGCGCTTTTGTGCATCTGGAGCATGTCTGTGTTGAAAAAGTCTGAATCTTTAGTGTTATTGCAAAAAACGTCTTATCTCATCATTTCCAGCGCTTTTGTGCATCTGGAGCATATCTGTGTTAAAAAGTCTGAATCTTTAGTATTATTGCAAAAAACGTCTTATCTCACCCTCTCCAGCGCTTTTGTGCATCTTGAGCATGTCTGTGTTGAAAAAGTCTGAATCTTTGGTGTTATTGCAAAAAACGTCTTATCTCATCATTTCCAGCGCTTTTGTGCATCTGGAGATATCTGTGTTGAAAAAGTCTAAATCTTTAGTATTATTGCAAAAAACGTCTTATCTCACCATCTCCAGCGCTTTTGTGCATCTGGAGCATGTCTGTGTTGAAAAAGTCTGAATCTTTAGTGTTATTGCAAAAAAAGTCTTATCTCATCATTTCCAGCGCTTTTGTGCATCTGGAGCATATCTGTGTTAAAAAGTCTGAATCTTTAGTATTATTGCAAAAAACGTATTATCTCACCATCTCCAGCGCTGTTGTGCATCTTGAGCATGTCTGTGTTGAAAAAGTCTGAATCTTTAGTGTTATTGCAACAAACGTCTTATCTCATCATTTCCAGCGCTTTTGTGCATCTGGAGCATATCTGTGTTAAAAAGTCTGAATCTTTAGTATTATTGCAAAAAACGTCTTATCTCACCATCTCCAGCGCTTTTGTGCATCTTGAGCATGTCTGTGTTGAAAAAGTCTGAATCTTTAGTATTATTGCAAAAAACGTCTTATCTCACCATTTCCAGCGCTTTTGTGCATCTTGAGCAAATTAGAAAGGGAAACCCAACATCTGTACTATTTTCATTGGGGAATCTAAAACTTCAAAACGTTATTTGAAGGAATTCCTTTTGAGCTGAGACAAAGATTTCAACTTATCCCTTTTCATGATAAACATCCACTGTCTGCACATAAGGTATCAAGTAATTTGACTGGAGACGTTTTGAGAAAATAAGATGATGAGTGACCCTATTTCTATTATGGGAAACCAAAAAGCACTGATTTTCAGCTTTAGCCCATACAACCTCAAAACCATAACCATCGTTGCAAAAACAGTCTTATCTCATCATTTCCAGCTCTTTTGTGCATCTGGAGCATGTCTGTGTTGAAAAAGTCTGAATCTTTAGTGTTATTGCAAAAAACGTCTTATCTCATCATTTCCAGCGCTTTTGTGCATCTGGAGCATATCTGTGTTGAAAAAGTCTAAATCTTTAGTATTATTGCAAAAAACGTCTTATCTCACCATCTCCAGCGCTTTTGTGCATCTGGAGCATGTCTGTGTTGAAAAAGTCTGAATCTTTAGTGTTATTGCAAAAAACGTCTTATCTCATCATTTCCAGCGCTTTTGTGCATCTGGAGCATATCTGTGTTGAAAAAGTCTAAATCTTTAGTATTATTGCAAAAAACGTCTTATCTCACCATCTCCAGCGCTTTTGTGCATCTGGAGCATGTCTGTGTTGAAAAAGTCTGAATCTTTAGTGTTATTGCAAAAAACGTCTTATCTCATCATTTCCAGCGCTTTTGTGCATCTGGAGCATATCTGTGTTGAAAAAGTCTAAATCTTTAGTATTATTGCAAAAAACGTCTTATCTCACCATCTCCAGCGCCTTTGTGCATCTGGAGCATGTCTGTGTTGAAAAAGTCTGAATCTTTAGTGTTATTGCAAAAAACGTCTTATCTCATCATTTCCAGCGCTTTTGTGCATCTGGAGCCTATCTGTGTTGAAAAAGTCTAAATCTTTAGTATTATTGCATAAAACGTCTTATCTCACCATCTCCAGCGCTTTTGTGCATCTGGAGCATGTCTGTGTTGAAAAAGTCTGAATCTTTAGTGTTATTGCAAAAAACGTCTTATCTCATCATTTCCAGCGCTTTTGTGCATCTGGAGCATATCTGTGTTAAAAAGTCTGAATCTTTAGTATTATTGCAAAAAACGTCTTATCTCACCCTCTCCAGCGCTTTTGTGCATCTTGAGCATGTCTGTGTTGAAAAAGTCTGAATCTTTGGTGTTATTGCAAAAAACGTCTTATCTCATCATTTCCAGCGCTTTTGTGCATCTGGAGATATCTGTGTTGAAAAAGTCTAAATCTTTAGTATTATTGCAAAAAACGTCTTATCTCACCATCTCCAGCGCTTTTGTGCATCTGGAGCATGTCTGTGTTGAAAAAGTCTGAATCTTTAGTGTTATTGCAAAAAAAGTCTTATCCCATCATTTCCAGCGCTTTTGTGCATCTGGAGCATATCTGTGTTAAAAAGTCTGAATCTTTAGTATTATTGCAAAAAACGTATTATCTCACCATCTCCAGCGCTTTTGTGCATCTTGAGCATGTCTGTGTTGAAAAAGTCTGAATCTTTAGTGTTATTGCAAAAAACGTCTTATCTCATCATTTCCAGCGCTTTTGTGCATCTGGAGCATATCTGTGTTAAAAAGTCTGAATCTTTAGTATTATTGCAAAAAACGTCTTATCTCACCATCTCCAGCGCTTTTGTGCATCTTGAGCATGTCTGTGTTGAAAAAGTCTGAATCTTTAGTATTATTGCAAAAAACGTCTTATCTCACCATTCCCAGCGCTTTTGTGCATCTTGAGCAAATTAGAAAGGGAAACCCAACATCTGTACTATTTTCATTGGGGAATTTAAAACTTCAAAACGTTATTTGAAGGAATTCCTTTTGAGCTGAGACAAAGATTTCAACTTATCCCTTTTCATGATAAACATCCACTGTCTGCACATAAGGTATCAAGTAATTTGACTGGAGACGTTTTGAGAAAATAAGATGATGAGTGACCCTATTTCTATTATGGGAAACCAAAAAGCACTGATTTTCAGCTTTAGCCCATACAACCTCAAAACCATAACCATCGTTGCAAAAACAGTCTTATCTCATCATTTCCAGCTCTTTTGTGCATCTGGAGCATGTCTGTGTTGAAAAAGTCTGAATCTTTAGTGTTATTGCAAAAAACGTCTTATCTCATCATTTCCAGCGCTTTTGTGCATCTGGAGCATATCTGTGTTGAAAAAGTCTAAATCTTTAGTATTATTGCAAAAAACGTCTTATCTCACCATCTCCAGCGCTTTTGTGCATCTGGAGCATGTCTGTGTTGAAAAAGTCTGAATCTTTAGTGTTATTGCAAAAAACGTCTTATCTCATCATTTCCAGCGCTTTTGTGCATCTGGAGCATATCTGTGTTGAAAAAGTCTAAATCTTTAGTATTATTGCAAAAAACGTCTTATCTCACCATCTCCAGCGCTTTTGTGCATCTGGAGCATGTCTGTGTTGAAAAAGTCTGAATCTTTAGTGTTATTGCAAAAAACGTCTTATCTCATCATTTCCAGCGCTTTTGTGCATCTGGAGCATATCTGTGTTGAAAAAGTCTAAATCTTTAGTATTATTGCAAAAAACGTCTTATCTCACCATCTCCAGCGCTTTTGTGCATCTGGAGCATGTCTGTGTTGAAAAAGTCTGAATCTTTAGTGTTATTGCAAAAAACGTCTTATCTCATCATTTCCAGCGCTTTTGTGCATCTGGAGCATATCTGTGTTAAAAAGTCTGAATCTTTAGTATTATTGCAAAAAACGTCTTATCTCACCCTCTCCAGCGCTTTTGTGCATCTTGAGCATGTCTGTGTTGAAAAAGTCTGAATCTTTGGTGTTATTGCAAAAAACGTCTTATCTCATCATTTCCAGCGCTTTTGTGCATCTGGAGATATCTGTGTTGAAAAAGTCTAAATCTTTAGTATTATTGCAAAAAACGTCTTATCTCACCATCTCCAGCGCTTTTGTGCATCTGGAGCATGTCTGTGTTGAAAAAGTCTGAATCTTTAGTGTTATTGCAAAAAAAGTCTTATCTCATCATTTCCAGCGCTTTTGTGCATCTGGAGCATATCTGTGTTAAAAAGTCTGAATCTTTAGTATTATTGCAAAAAACGTATTATCTCACCATCTCCAGCGCTTTTGTGCATCTTGAGCATGTCTGTGTTGAAAAAGTCTGAATCTTTAGTGTTATTGCAAAAAACGTCTTATCTCATCATTTCCAGCGCTTTTGTGCATCTGGAGCATATCTGTGTTAAAAAGTCTGAATCTTTAGTATTATTGCAAAAAACGTCTTATCTCACCATCTCCAGCGCTTTTGTGCATCTTGAGCATGTCTGTGTTGAAAAAGTCTGAATCTTTAGTATTATTGCAAAAAACGTCTTATCTCACCATTTCCAGCGCTTTTGTGCATCTTGAGCAAATTAGAAAGGGAAACCCAACATCTGTACTATTTTCATTGGGGAATCTAAAACTTCAAAACGTTATTTGAAGGAATTCCTTTTGAGCTGAGACAAAGATTTCAACTTATCCCTTTTCATGATAAACATCCACTGTCTGCACATAAGGTATCAAGTAATTTGACTAGAGACGTTTTGAGAAAATAAGATGATGAGTGACCCTATTTCTATTATGGGAAACCAAAAAGCACTGATTTTCAGCTTTAGCCCATACAACCTCAAAACCATAACCATCGTTGCAAAAACAGTCTTATCTCATCATTTCCAGCTATTTTGTGCATCTGGAGCATGTCTGTGTTGAAAAAGTCTGAATCTTTAGTGTTATTGCAAAAAACGTCTTATCTCATCATTTCCAGCGCTTTTGTGCATCTGGAGCATATCTGTGTTGAAAAAGTCTAAATCTTTAGTATTATTGCAAAAAACGTCTTATCTCACCATCTCCAGCGCTTTTGTGCATCTGGAGCATGTCTGTGTTGAAAAAGTCTGAATCTTTAGTGTTATTGCAAAAAACGTCTTATCTCATCATTTCCAGCGCTTTTGTGCATCTGGAGCATATCTGTGTTGAAAAAGTCTAAATCTTTAGTATTATTGCAAAAAACGTCTTATCTCACCATCTCCAGCGCTTTTGTGCATCTGGAGCATGTCTGTGTTGAAAAAGTCTGAATCTTTAGTGTTTTTGCAAAAAACGTCTTATCTCATCATTTCCAGCGCTTTTGTGCATCTGGAGCATATCTGTGTTGAAAAAGTCTAAATCTTTAGTATTATTGCAAAAAACGTCTTATCTCACCATCTCCAGCGCCTTTGTGCATCTGGAGCATGTCTGTGTTGAAAAAGTCTGAATCTTTAGTGTTATTGCAAAAAACGTCTTATCTCATCATTTCCAGCGCTTTTGTGCATCTGGAGCCTATCTGTGTTGAAAAAGTCTAAATCTTTAGTATTATTGCATAAAACGTCTTATCTCACCATCTCCAGCGCTTTTGTGCATCTGGAGCATGTCTGTGTTGAAAAAGTCTGAATCTTTAGTGTTATTGCAAAAAACGTCTTATCTCATCATTTCCAGCGCTTTTGTGCATCTGGAGCATATCTGTGTTAAAAAGTCTGAATCTTTAGTATTATTGCAAAAAACGTCTTATCTCACCCTCTCCAGCGCTTTTGTGCATCTTGAGCATGTCTGTGTTGAAAAAGTCTGAATCTTTGGTGTTATTGCAAAAAACGTCTTATCTCATCATTTCCAGCGCTTTTGTGCATCTGGAGATATCTGTGTTGAAAAAGTCTAAATCTTTAGTATTATTGCAAAAAACGTCTTATCTCACCATCTCCAGCGCTTTTGTGCATCTGGAGCATGTCTGTGTTGAAAAAGTCTGAATCTTTAGTGTTATTGCAAAAAAAGTCTTATCCCATCATTTCCAGCGCTTTTGTGCATCTGGAGCATATCTGTGTTAAAAAGTCTGAATCTTTAGTATTATTGCAAAAAACGTATTATCTCACCATCTCCAGCGCTTTTGTGCATCTTGAGCATGTCTGTGTTGAAAAAGTCTGAATCTTTAGTGTTATTGCAAAAAACGTCTTATCTCATCATTTCCAGCGCTTTTGTGCATCTGGAGCATATCTGTGTTAAAAAGTCTGAATCTTTAGTATTATTGCAAAAAACGTCTTATCTCACCATCTCCAGCGCTTTTGTGCATCTTGAGCATGTCTGTGTTGAAAAAGTCTGAATCTTTAGTATTATTGCAAAAAACGTCTTATCTCACCATTTCCAGCGCTTTTGTGCATCTTGAGCAAATTAGAAAGGGAAACCCAACATCTGTACTATTTTCATTGGGGAATCTAAAACTTCAAAACGTTATTTGAAGGAATTCCTTTTGAGCTGAGACAAAGATTTCAACTTATCCCTTTTCATGATAAACATCCACTGTCTGCACATAAGGTATCAAGTAATTTGACTGGAGACGTTTTGAGAAAATAAGATGATGAGTGACCCTATTTCTATTATGGGAAACCAAAAAGCACTGATTTTCAGCTTTAGCCCATACAACCTCAAAACCATAACCATCGTTGCAAAAACAGTCTTATCTCATCATTTCCAGCTCTTTTGTGCATCTGGAGCATGTCTGTGTTGAAAAAGTCTGAATCTTTAGTGTTATTGCAAAAAACGTCTTATCTCATCATTTCCAGCGCTTTTGTGCATCTGGAGCATATCTGTGTTGAAAAAGTCTAAATCTTTAGTATTATTGCAAAAAACGTCTTATCTCACCATCTCCAGCGCTTTTGTGCATCTGGAGCATGTCTGTGTTGAAAAAGTCTGAATCTTTAGTGTTATTGCAAAAAACGTCTTATCTCATCATTTCCAGCGCTTTTGTGCATCTGGAGCATATCTGTGTTGAAAAAGTCTAAATCTTTAGTATTATTGCAAAAAACGTCTTATCTCACCATCTCCAGCGCTTTTGTGCATCTGGAGCATGTCTGTGTTGAAAAAGTCTGAATCTTTAGTGTTATTGCAAAAAACGTCTTATCTCATCATTTCCAGCGCTTTTGTGCATCTGGAGCATATCTGTGTTAAAAAGTCTGAATCTTTAGTATTATTGCAAAAAACGTCTTATCTCACCCTCTCCAGCGCTTTTGTGCATCCTGAGCATGTCTGTGTTGAAAAAGTCTGAATCTTTGGTGTTATTGCAAAAAACGTCTTATCTCATCATTTCCAGCGCTTTTGTGCATCTGGAGATATCTGTGTTGAAAAAGTCTAAATCTTTAGTATTATTGCAAAAAACGTCTTATCTCACCATCTCCAGCGCTTTTGTGCATCTGGAGCATGTCTGTGTTGAAAAAGTCTGAATCTTTAGTGTTATTGCAAAAAAAGTCTTATCTCATCATTTCCAGCGCTTTTGTGCATCTGGAGCATATCTGTGTTAAAAAGTCTGAATCTTTAGTATTATTGCAAAAAACGTATTATCTCACCATCTCCAGCGCTTTTGTGCATCTTGAGCATGTCTGTGTTGAAAAAGTCTGAATGTTTAGTGTTATTGCAAAAAACGTCTTATCTCATCATTTCCAGCGCTTTTGTGCATCTGGAGCATATCTGTGTTAAAAAGTCTGAATCTTTAGTATTATTGCAAAAAACGTCTTATCTCACCATCTCCAGCGCTTTTGTGCATCTTGAGCATGTCTGTGTTGAAAAAGTCTGAATCTTTAGTATTATTGCAAAAAACGTCTTATCTCACCATTTCCAGCGCTTTTGTGCATCTTGAACAAATTAGAAAGGGAAACCCAACATCTGTACTATTTTCATTGGGGAATCTAAAACTTCAAAACGTTATTTGAAGGAATTCCTTTTGAGCTGAGACAAAGATTTCAACTTATCCCTTTTCATGATAAACATCCACTGTCTGCACATAAGGTATCAAGTAATTTGACTGGAGACGTTTTGAGAAAATAAGATGATGAGTGACCCTATTTCTATTATGGGAAACCAAAAAGCACTGATTTTCAGCTTTAGCCCATACAACCTCAAAACCATAACCATCGTTGCAAAAACAGTCTTATCCCATCATTTCCAGCTCTTTTGTGCATCTGGAGCATGTCTGTGTTGAAAAAGTCTGAATCTTTAGTGTTATTGCAAAAAACGTCTTATCTCATCATTTCCAGCGCTTTTGTGCATCTGGAGCATATCTGTGTTGAAAAAGTCTAAATCTTTAGTATTATTGCAAAAAACGTCTTATCTCACCATCTCCAGCGCTTTTGTGCATCTGGAGCATGTCTGTGTTGAAAAAGTCTGAATCTTTAGTGTTATTGCAAAAAACGTCTTATCTCATCATTTCCAGCGCTTTTGTGCATCTGGAGCATATCTGTGTTGAAAAAAGTCTAAATCTTTAGTATTATTGCAAAAAACGTCTTATCTCACCATCTCCAGCGCTTTTGTGCATCTGGAGCATGTCTGTGTTGAAAAAGTCTGAATCTTTAGTGTTATTGCAAAAAACGTCTTATCTCATCATTTCCAGCGCTTTTGTGCATCTGGAGCATATCTGTGTTGAAAAAGTCTGAATCTTTGGTGTTATTGCAAAAAACGTCTTATCTCATCATTTCCAGCGCTTTTGTGCATCTGGAGATATCTGTGTTGAAAAAGTCTAAATCTTTAGTATTATTGCAAAAAACGTCTTATCTCACCATCTCCAGCGCTTTTGTGCATCTGGAGCATGTCTGTGTTGAAAAAGTCTGAATCTTTAGTGTTATTGCAAAAAAAGTCTTATCTCATCATTTCCAGCGCTTTTGTGCATCTGGAGCATATCTGTGTTAAAAAGTCTGAATCTTTAGTATTATTGCAAAAAACGTATTATCTCACCATCTCCAGCGCTTTTGTGCATCTTGAGCATGTCTGTGTTGAAAAAGTCTGAATGTTTAGTGTTATTGCAAAAAACGTCTTATCTCATCATTTCCAGCGCTTTTGTGCATCTGGAGCATATCTGTGTTAAAAAGTCTGAATCTTTAGTATTATTGCAAAAAACGTCTTATCTCACCATCTCCAGCGCTTTTGTGCATCTTGAGCATGTCTGTGTTGAAAAAGTCTGAATCTTTAGTATTATTGCAAAAAACGTCTTATCTCACCATTTCCAGCGCTTTTGTGCATCTTGAACAAATTAGAAAGGGAAACCCAACATCTGTACTATTTTCATTGGGGAATCTAAAACTTCAAAACGTTATTTGAAGGAATTCCTTTTGAGCTGAGACAAAGATTTCAACTTATCCCTTTTCATGATAAACATCCACTGTCTGCACATAAGGTATCAAGTAATTTGACTGGAGACGTTTTGAGAAAATAAGATGATGAGTGACCCTATTTCTATTATGGGAAACCAAAAAGCACTGATTTTCAGCTTTAGCCCATACAACCTCAAAACCATAACCATCGTTGCAAAAACAGTCTTATCTCATCATTTCCAGCTCTTTTGTGCATCTGGAGCATGTCTGTGTTGAAAAAGTCTGAATCTTTAGTGTTATTGCAAAAAACGTCTTATCTCATCATTTCCAGCGCTTTTGTGCATCTGGAGCATATCTGTGTTGAAAAAGTCTAAATCTTTAGTATTATTGCAAAAAACGTCTTATCTCACCATCTCCAGCGCTTTTGTGCATCTGGAGCATGTCTGTGTTGAAAAAGTCTGAATCTTTAGTGTTATTGCAAAAAACGTCTTATCTCATCATTTCCAGCGCTTTTGTGCATCTGGAGCATATCTGTGTTGAAAAAGTCTAAATCTTTAGTATTATTGCAAAAAACGTCTTATCTCACCATCTCCAGCGCTTTTGTGCATCTGGAGCATGTCTGTGTTGAAAAAGTCTGAATCTTTAGTGTTATTGCAAAAAACGTCTTATCTCATCATTTCCAGCGCTTTTGTGCATCTGGAGCATATCTGTGTTGAAAAAGTCTAAATCTTTAGTATTATTGCAAAAAACGTCTTATCTCACCATCTCCAGCGCCTTTGTGCATCTGGAGCATGTCTGTGTTGAAAAAGTCTGAATCTTTAGTGTTATTGCAAAAAACGTCTTATCTCATCATTTCCAGCGCTTTTGTGCATCTGGAGCCTATCTGTGTTGAAAAAGTCTAAATCTTTAGTATTATTGCATAAAACGTCTTATCTCACCATCTCCAGCGCTTTTGTGCATCTGGAGAATGTCTGTGTTGAAAAAGTCTGAATCTTTAGTGTTATTGCAAAAAACGTCTTATCTCATCATTTCCAGCGCTTTTGTGCATCTGGAGCATATCTGTGTTAAAAAGTCTGAATCTTTAGTATTATTGCAAAAAACGTCTTATCTCACCCTCTCCAGCGCTTTTGTGCATCTTGAGCATGTCTGTGTTGAAAAGTCTGAATCTTTGGTGTTATTGCAAAAAACGTCTTATCTCATCATTTCCAGCGCTTTTGTGCATCTGGAGATATCTGTACTGAAAAAGTCTAAATCTTTAGTATTATTGCAAAAAACGTCTTATCTCACCATCTCCAGCGCTTTTGTGCATCTGGAGCATGTCTGTGTTGAAAAAGTCTGAATCTTTAGTGTTATTGCAAAAAAAGTCTTATCCCATCATTTCCAGCGCTTTTGTGCATCTGGAGCATATCTGTGTTAAAAAGTCTGAATCTTTAGTATTATTGCAAAAAACGTATTATCTCATCATTTCCAGCGCTTTTGTGCATCTGGAGCATATCTGTGTTAAAAAGTCTGAATCTTTAGTATTATTGCAAAAAACGTCTTATCTCACCATCTCCAGCGCTTTTGTGCATCTTGAGCATGTCTGTGTTGAAAAAAGTCTGAATCTTTAGTATTATTGCAAAAAACGTCTTATCTCACCATTCCCAGCGCTTTTGTGCATCTTGAGCAAATTAGAAAGGGAAACCCAACATCTGTACTATTTTCATTGGGGAATCTAAAACTTCAAAACGTTATTTGAAGGAATTCCTTTTGAGCTGAGACAAAGATTTCAACTAATCCCTTTTCATGATAAACATCCACTGTCTGCACATAAGGTATCAAGTAATTTGACTGGAGACGTTTTGAGAAAATAAGATGATGAGTGACCCTATTTCTATTATGGGAAACCAAAAAGCACTGATTTTCAGCTTTAGCCCATACAACCTCAAAACCATAACCATCGTTGCAAAAACAGTCTTATCTCATCATTTCCAGCTCTTTTGTGCATCTGGAGCATGTCTGTGTTGAAAAAGTCTGAATCTTTAGTGTTATTGCAAAAAACGTCTTATCTCATCATTTCCAGCGCTTTTGTGCATCTGGAGCATATCTGTGTTGAAAAAGTCTAAATCTTTAGTATTATTGCAAAAAACGTCTTATCTCACCATCTCCAGCGCTTTTGTGCATCTGGAGCATGTCTGTGTTAAAAAAGTCTGAATCTTTAGTGTTATTGCAAAAAACGTCTTATCTCATCATTTCCAGCGCTTTTGTGCATCTGGAGCATATCTGTGTTGAAAAAGTCTAAATCTTTAGTATTATTGCAAAAAACGTCTTATCTCACCATCTCCAGCGCTTTTGTGCATCTGGAGCATGTCTGTGTTGAAAAAGTCTGAATCTTTAGTGTTATTGCAAAAAACGTCTTATCTCATCATTTCCAGCGCTTTTGTGCATCTGGAGCATATCTGTGTTAAAAAGTCTGAATCTTTAGTATCATTGCAAAAAACGTCTTATCTCACCCTCTCCAGCGCTTTTGTGCATCTTGAGCATGTCTGTGTTGAAAAAGTCTGAATCTTTGGTGTTATTGCAAAAAACGTCTTATCTCATCATTTCCAGCGCTTTTGTGCATCTGGAGATATCTGTGTTGAAAAAGTCTAAATCTTTAGTATTATTGCAAAAAACGTCTTATCTCACCATCTCCAGCGCTTTTGTGCATCTGGAGCATGTCTGTGTTGAAAAAGTCTGAATCTTTAGTGTTATTGCAAAAAAAGTCTTATCTCATCATTTCCAGCGCTTTTGTGCATCTGGAGCATATCTGTGTTAAAAAGTCTGAATCTTTAGTATTATTGCAAAAAACGTATTATCTCACCATCTCCAGCGCTTTTGTGCATCTTGAGCATGTCTGTGTTGAAAAAGTCTGAATCTTTAGTGTTATTGCAAAAAACGTCTTATCTCATCATTTCCAGCGCTTTTGTGCATCTGGAGCATATCTGTGTTAAAAAGTCTGAATCTTTAGTATTATTGCAAAAAACGTCTTATCTCACCATCTCCAGCGCTTTTGTGCATCTTGAGCATGTCTGTGTTGAAAAAGTCTGAATCTTTAGTATTATTGCAAAAAACGTCTTATCTCACCATTTCCAGCGCTTTTGTGCATCTTGAGCAAATTAGAAAGGGAAACCCAACATCTGTACTATTTTCATTGGGGAATCTAAAACTTCAAAACGTTATTTGAAGGAATTCCTTTTGAGCTGAGACAAAGATTTCAACTTATCCCTTTTCATGATAAACATCCACTGTCTGCACATAAGGTATCAAGTAATTTGACTGGAGACGTTTTGAGAAAATAAGATGATGAGTGACCCTATTTCTATTATGGGAAACCAAAAAGCACTGATTTTCAGCTTTAGCCCATACAACCTCAAAACCATAACCATCGTTGCAAAAACAGTCTTATCTCATCATTTCCAGCTCTTTTTTGCATCTGGAGCATGTCTGTGTTGAAAAAGTCTGAATCTTTAGTGTTATTGCAAAAAACGTCTTATCTCATCATTTCCAGCGCTTTTGTGCATCTGGAGCATATCTGTGTTGAAAAAGTCTAAATCTTTAGTATTATTGCAAAAAACGTCTTATCTCACCATCTCCAGCGCTTTTGTGCATCTGGAGCATGTCTGTGTTGAAAAAGTCTGAATCTTTAGTGTTATTGCAAAAAACGTCTTATCTCATCATTTCCAGCGCTTTTGTGCATCTGGAGCATATCTGTGTTGAAAAAGTCTAAATCTTTAGTATTATTGCAAAAAACGTCTTATCTCACCATCTCCAGCGCTTTTGTGCATCTGGAGCATGTCTGTGTTGAAAAAGTCTGAATCTTTAGTGTTATTGCAAAAAACGTCTTATCTCATCATTTCCAGCGCTTTTGTGCATCTGGAGCATATCTGTGTTGAAAAAGTCTAAATCTTTAGTATTATTGCAAAAAACGTCTTATCTCACCATCTCCAGCGCCTTTGTGCATCTGGAGCATGTCTGTGTTGAAAAAGTCTGAATCTTTAGTGTTATTGCAAAAAACGTCTTATCTCATCATTTCCAGCGCTTTTGTGCATCTGGAGCCTATCTGTGTTGAAAAAGTCTAAATCTTTAGTATTATTGCATAAAACGTCTTATCTCACCATCTCCAGCGCTTTTGTGCATCTGGAGCATGTCTGTGTTGAAAAAGTCTGAATCTTTAGTGTTATTGCAAAAAACGTCTTATCTCATCATTTCCAGCGCTTTTGTGCATCTGGAGCATATCTGTGTTAAAAAGTCTGAATCTTTAGTATTATTGCAAAAAACGTCTTATCTCACCCTCTCCAGCGCTTTTGTGCATCTTGAGCATGTCTGTGTTGAAAAAGTCTGAATCTTTAGTATTATTGCAAAAAACGTCTTATCTCACCATTTCCAGCGCTTTTGTGCATCTTGAGCAAATTAGAAAGGGAAACCCAACATCTGTACTATTTTCATTGGGGAATCTAAAACTTCAAAACGTTATTTGAAGGAATTCCTTTTGAGCTGAGACAAAGATTTCAACTTATCCCTTTTCATGATAAACATCCACTGTCTGCACATAAGGTATCAAGTAATTTGACTGGAGACGTTTTGAGAAAATAAGATGATGAGTGACCCTATTTCTATTATGGGAAACCAAAAAGCACTGATTTTCAGCTTTAGCCCATACAACCTCAAAACCATAACCATCGTTGCAAAAACAGTCTTATCTCATCATTTCCAGCTCTTTTGTGCATCTGGAGCATGTCTGTGTTGAAAAAGTCTGAATCTTTAGTGTTATTGCAAAAAACGTCTTATCTCATCATTTCCAGCGCTTTTGTGCATCTGGAGCATATCTGTGTTGAAAAAGTCTAAATCTTTAGTATTATTGCAAAAAACGTCTTATCTCACCATCTCCAGCGCTTTTGTGCATCTGGAGCATGTCTGTGTTGAAAAAGTCTGAATCTTTAGTGTTTTTGCAAAAAACGTCTTATCTCATCATTTCCAGCGCTTTTGTGCATCTGGAGCATATCTGTGTTGAAAAAGTCTAAATCTTTAGTATTATTGCAAAAAACGTCTTATCTCACCATCTCCAGCGCTTTTGTGCATCTGGAGCATGTCTGTGTTGAAAAAGTCTGAATCTTTAGTGTTATTGCAAAAAACGTCTTATCTCATCATTTCCAGCGCTTTTGTGCATCTGGAGTATATCTGTGTTGAAAAAGTCTAAATCTTTAGTATTATTGCAAAAAACGTCTTATCTCACCATCTCCAGCGCCTTTGTGCATCTGGAGCATGTCTGTGTTGAAAAAGTCTGAATCTTTAGTGTTATTGCAAAAAACGTCTTATCTCATCATTTCCAGCGCTTTTGTGCATCTGGAGCCTATCTGTGTTTAAAAAGTCTAAATCTTTAGTATTATTGCATAAAACGTCTTATCTCACCATCTCCAGCGCTTTTGTGCATCTGGAGCATGTCTGTGTTGAAAAAGTCTGAATCTTTAGTGTTATTGCAAAAAACGTCTTATCTCATCATTTCCAGCGCTTTTGTGCATCTGGAGCATATCTGTGTTAAAAAGTCTGAATCTTTAGTATTATTGCAAAAAACGTCTTATCTCACCCTCTCCAGCGCTTTTGTGCATCTTGAGCATGTCTGTGTTGAAAAAGTCTGAATCTTTGGTGTTATTGCAAAAAACGTCTTATCTCATCATTTCCAGCGCTTTTGTGCATCTGGAGATATCTGTGTTGAAAAAGTCTAAATCTTTAGTATTATTGCAAAAAACGTCTTATCTCACCATTCCCAGCGCTTTTGTGCATCTTGAGCAAATTAGAAAGGGAAACCCAACATCTGTACTATTTTCATTGGGGAATCTAAAACTTCAAAACGTTATTTGAAGGAATTCCTTTTGAGCTGAGACAAAGATTTCAACTTATCCCTTTTCATGATAAACATCCACTGTCTGCACATAAGGTATCAAGTAATTTGACTGGAGACGTTTTGAGAAAATAAGATGATGAGTGACCCTATTTCTATTATGGGAAACCAAAAAGCACTGATTTTCAGCTTTAGCCCATACAACCTCAAAACCATAACCATCGTTGCAAAAACAGTCTTATCTCATCATTTCCAGCTCTTTTGTGCATCTGGAGCATGTCTGTGTTGAAAAAGTCTGAATCTTTAGTGTTATTGCAAAAAAAGTCTTATCTCATCATTTCCAGCGCTTTTGTGCATCTGGAGCATATCTGTGTTGAAAAAGTCTAAATCTTTAGTATTATTGCAAAAAACGTCTTATCTCACCATCTCCAGCGCTTTTGTGCATCTGGAGCATGTCTGTGTTGAAAAAGTCTGAATCTTTAGTGTTATTGCAAAAACGTCTTATCTCATCATTTCCAGCGCTTTTGTGCATCTGGAGCATATCTGTGTTGAAAAAGTCTAAATCTTTAGTATTATTGCAAAAAACGTCTTATCTCACCATCTCCAGCGCTTTTGTGCATCTGGAGCATGTCTTTGTTGAAAAAGTCTGAATCTTTAGTGTTATTGCATAAAACGTCTTATCTCATCATTTCCAGCGCTTTTGTGCATCTGGAGCATATCTGTGTTAAAAAGTCTGAATCTTTAGTATTATTGCAAAAAACGTCTTATCTCACCCTCTCCAGCGCTTTTGTGCATCTTGAGCATGTCTGTGTTGAAAAAGTCTGAATCTTTGGTGTTATTGCAAAAAACGTCTTATCTCATCATTTCCAGCGCTTTTGTGCATCTGGAGATATCTGTGTTGAAAAAGTCTAAATCTTTAGTATTATTGCAAAAACGTCTTATCTCACCATCTCCAGCGCTTTTGTGCATCTTGAGCATGTCTGTGTTGAAAAAGTCTGAATCTTTAGTGTTATTGCAAAAAACGTCTTATCTCATCATTTCCAGCGCTTTTGTGCATCTGGAGCATATCTGTGTTAAAAAGTCTGAATCTTTAGTATTATTGCAAAAAACGTCTTATCTCACCATCTCCAGCGCTTTTGTGCATCTTGAGCATGTCTGTGTTGAAAAAGTCTGAATCTTTAGTATTATTGCAAAAAACGTCTTATCTCACCATTTCCAGCGCTTTTGTGCATCTTGAGCAAATTAGAAAGGGAAACCCAACATCTGTACTATTTTCATTGGGGAATCTAAAACTTCAAAACGTTATTTGAAGGAATTCCTTTTGAGCTGAGACAAAGATTTCAACTTATCCCTTTTCATGATAAACATCCACTGTCTGCACATAAGGTATCAAGTAATTTGACTGGAGACGTTTTGAGAAAATAAGATGATGAGTGACCCTATTTCTATTATGGGAAACCAAAAAGCACTGATTTTCAGCTTTAGCCCATACAACCTCAAAACCATAACCATCGTTGCAAAAACAGTCTTATCTCATCATTTCCAGCGCTTTTGTGCATCTGGAGCATATCTGTGTTGAAAAAGTCTAAATCTTTAGTATTATTGCAAAAAACGTCTTATCTCACCATCTCCAGCGCTTTTGTGCATCTGGAGCATGTCTGTGTTGAAAAAGTCTGAATCTTTAGTGTTATTGCAAAAAACGTCTTATCTCATCATTTCCAGCGCTTTTGTGCATCTGGAGCATATCTGTGTTGAAAAAGTCTAAATCTTTAGTATCATTGCAAAAAACGTCTTATCTCACCATCTCCAGCGCTTTTGTGCATCTGGAGCATGTCTGTGTTGAAAAAGTCTGAATCTTTAGTGTTATTGCATAAAACGTCTTATCTCATCATTTCCAGCGCTTTTGTGCATCTGGAGCATATCTGTGTTAAAAAGTCTGAATCTTTAGTATTATTGCAAAAAACGTCTTATCTCACCCTCTCCAGCGCTTTTGTGCATCTTGAGCATGTCTGTGTTGAAAAAGTCTGAATCTTTGGTGTTATTGCAAAAAACGTCTTATCTCATCATTTCCAGCGCTTTTGTGCATCTGGAGATATCTGTGTTGAAAAAGTCTAAATCTTTAGTATTATTGCAAAAAACGTCTTATCTCACCATCTCCAGCGCTTTTGTGCATCTGTAGCATGTCTGTGTTGAAAAGTCTGAATCTTTAGTGTTATTGCAAAAAAAGTCTTATCTCATCATTTCCAGCGCTTTTGTGCATCTGGAGCATATCTGTGTTAAAAAGTCTGAATCTTTAGTATTATTGCAAAAAACGTATTATCTCACCATCTCCAGCGCTTTTGTGCATCTTGAGCATGTCTGTGTTGAAAAAGTCTGAATCTTTAGTGTTATTGCAAAAAACGTCTTATCTCATCATTTCCAG